>NW_027309525.1:0-29802 GCF_047496885.1 Scyliorhinus torazame | reverse complement strand
CCCCATTCGCGCTACCCCCCAACTCGCTCTCCCCCGCCACTCGCTCTCTCCCCCCCCGCTCGCTCTCACCCCCCCCTGCTCGCTCTCCCCCCCACTCGCTCCCCCCCACTCGCTCTCCCCCCCACTCGCTCTCCCCCCACTCACTCTCCCCCCCACTCGCTCTCTCCCCCACTCGCTCTCCTCCCCCACTCGCTCTCCCCCCCCACTCGCTCTCCCCCCCCACTCGCTCTCCCCCCCCCACTCGCTCTCCCCCCACTCGCTCTCCCTCCCACTCGCTCTCCCCCCACTCGCTCTCCCCCCCACTCGCTCTCCCCCCCACTCGCTGTCCCCCTCACTCGCTCTCCCCCCCCATTCGCTCTCCTCCCCACTCGCTCTCCCCCCCATTCACTCTCTCCCCCACTCGCTCTCCCCCCCACTCGCTCCCACCCCCATTCGCTCTCCTCCCCCACTCGCTCTCCCGCCACTCGCTCTCCGCCCCCACTCGCTCTCCCCCCACTCGCTCTCCCCCCCACTCGCTCTCCCCCCCCATTCGCTCTCCCCCCCCATTAGCTCTCCCCCCTCCACTCGCGCTCCCCCCCACTCGCTCTCCCCCCCCACTCGCTCTCCCCCCCATTCGCTCTCCCCCCCCCCAACTCGCTCTCCCTCCCCCCCAACTCACTCTCCCCCGAACTCGCGCTCCCCCCACTCGCTCTCTCACCCCCGCTCGCTCTCTCGCCCCCGCTCGCTCTCCCCCCCACTCACTCCCCCCCCACTCGCTCTCCCCCCCACTCGCTGTCTCCCCCACTCGCTCTCCCCCCCCACTCGCTCTCCCCCCCCCACTCGCTCTCCCCCCCCACTCGCTCTCCCCCCCCCACTCGCTCTCCCCCCACTCGCTCTCCCCCCCCACTCGCTCTCCCCCCCTTCGCTCTCCCCCCCACTCGCTCCCCCCCCCACTCGCTCTCCCCCCCACTCGTTCTCCCCCCCCACTCGTTCTCCCCCCCCATTCGCGCTCCCCCACCAACTCACTCTCCCCCGCACTTGCGCTCCCCCCCCACTCGCTCCCTCCCCCCCCGCTCGCTCTCTCCCCCCCGCTCGCTCTCTCCCTCCCCCGCTCGCTCTCCCCCACCACTCGCTCTCCCGCCCCACACGCTCTCCCCCTCACTCGTTCTGTCCGACCCCACTCGCGCTCCCCCCCCACTTGCTCTGCTCCCCCCGCACTCGCTCACTCCCCCACTCGCTCTCTCCCCCACTCGCTCTCCCCCCCCCACTCGCTCCCCCGCCACTCGCTCCCCCCCCACTCGCTCCCCCCCCACTCGCTCTCTCCCCCACTCACTCTCTCCCCCACTCGCTCTCCCCCCCACTCCCTCTTCCTCCCCCCCACTCGCTCTCACCCCCACTCGCTCTCCCCCCCACTCGCTCTCCCCCCCCCACTCGCTCTCCCCCCCCCATTCGCTCTCCCCCCCACTTGCTCTCCCCCCCACTCGCTCTCCCCCCCCATTCGCGCTTCCCCCCCAACTCGCTCCCCCCCCCAACTCGCTCTCCCCCCCCCACTCGCGCTCCCCCCCACTCGCTCTCCCCCCCCATTCGCTCTCCCCCCCCCAACTCGCTCTCCCTCCCCCCAACTTGCTCTCCCCCGAACTCGCGCTCCCTCCCACTCGCTCTCTCCCCCCCGCTCGCTCTCTCCCCCCCGCTCCGTTTCCCCCCCACTCGCTCCCCCCACTCGCTCTCCCCCCCACTCGCTGTCTCCCCCACTCGCTCTCCTCCCCCACTCGCTCTGCCCCCCACTCGCTTTCCCCCCCAACTCACTCTTCCCCCCCACTCGTTCTCCCCCCCACTCGCTCTCCCCCCACTCGCTCTCCCCCCACACTCGCTCTCCCCCACTCGCTCGCCCCCCCACTCGCTCCCTCCTCCACTCGCTCTCCCCCCCCCATTCGCGCTACCCCCCCAACTCGCTCTCCCCCGAACTCGCGCTCCCCCCCCACTCGCTCTCTCCCCCCCCCGCTCGCTCTCTCCCCCCCTGCTCGCTCTCCCCCCCCACTCGCTCCCCCCCACTCGCTCCCCCCCACTCGCTCTCCCCCCCACTCACTCTCCCCCCCACTCGCTCTCTCCCCCACTCGCTCTCCTCCCCCACTCGCTCTCCCCCCCCACTCGCTCTCCCCCCCCACTCGCTCTCCCCCCCACTCGCTCTCCCCCCCACTCGCTCTCCCCCCCACTCGCTCTCCCCCCACTCGCTCTCCCCCCACTCGCTCTCCCCCTCACTCGCTCTCCCCCCCATTCGCTCTCCCCCCCACTCGCTCTCCCCCCCCATTCGCTCTCTCCCCCACTCGCTCTCCCCCCCACTCGCTCCCACCCCCACTCGCTCTCCTCCCCCCACTCGCTCTCCCGCCACTCGCACTCCCCCCCACTCGCTCTCCCCCCACTCGCTCTCCCCCCCACTCGCTCTCCCCCCCCACTCGCTCTCCCCACCCATTCGCTCTCCCCCCCCACTCGCTCCCTCCTCCACTCGCTCTCCCCCCCCCATTCGCGCTACCCCCAACTCGCTCTCCCCCGAACTTGCGCTCCCCCCCACTCGCTCTCTCCCCCCCGCTCGCTCTCTCCCCCCCTGCTCGCTCTCCCCCCACTCGCTCCCCCCCACTCGCTCCCCCCCACTCGCTCTCCACCCCACTCGCTCTCCCCCCCACTCGCTCTCTCCCCCACTCGCTCTCCTCCCCCACTCGCTCTCCCCCCCCACTCGCTCTCCCCCCCCACTCGCTCTCCCCCCCACTCGCTCTCCCCCCCACTCGCTCTCCCCCCACTCGCTCTCCCCCCACTCGCTCTCCCCCCACTCGCTCTCCCCCCCACTCGCTCTCCCCCTCACTCGCTCTCCCCCCCATTCGCTCTCCCCCCCACTCGCTCTCCCCCCCCATTCGCTCTCTCCCCCACTCGCTCTCCCCCCCCACTCGCTCCCACCCCCACTCGCTCACCTCCCCCACTCGCTCTCCCGCCACTTGCACTCCCCCCCCACTCGCTCTCCCCCCCACTCGCTCTCCCCCCACTCGCTCTCCCCCCCACTCGCTCTCCCCACCCATTCGCTCTCCCCCCCCCATTAGCTCTCCCCCCCACTCGCTCACCTCCCCCACTCGCTCTCCCGCCACTTGCACTCCCCCCCACTCGCTCTCCCCCCCACTCGCTCTCCCCCCACTTGCACTCCCCCCCCACTCGCTCTCCCCCCCACTCGCTCTCCCCCCACTCGCTCTCCCCCCCACTCGCTCTCCCCACCCATTCGCTCTCCCCCCCCCATTAGCTCTCCCCCCCACTCGCGCTCCCCCCCACTCGCTCTCCCCCCCACTCGCTCTCCCCCCCCCATTCGCTCTCCCCCCCCAACTCGCTCTCCCTCCCCCCCAACTCGCTCTCCCCCCAACTCGCTCTCCCCTGAACTTGCGCACCCCCCACTCGCTCTCTCACCCCCCGCTCGCTCTCTCCCCCCCGCTCGCTCTCCCCCCCACTCACTCCCCCCCACTCGCTCTCCCCCCACTCGCTGTCTCCCCCACTCGCTCTCCCCCACTCTCTCTCCCCCCCACTCGCTCTCCCCCCCCACTCGCTCTGCCCCCCACTCGCTCTGCCCCCCACTCGCTCTCCCCCCCCACTCGCTCTCCCCCCCACTCGCTCTCCCCCCCACTCGCTCTCCCCCCACTCGCTCTCCCCCCCCACTCGCTCTCCCCCCCCATTCGCTCTCCCCCCCACTCGCTCTCCCCCCCCATTCGCTCTCTCCCCCACTCGATCTCCCCACCACTCGCTCTCCCCCCCATTCGTGCTCCCCCCCAACTCGACCTCCCCCCCAACTCGCTCTCTCTCCCCCCCCCTCGCTCTCCCCCCCACTCGCTCCCACCCCCACTCGCTCTCCTCCCCCACTCGCTCTCCCCCCCACTCGCTCCCCCCCCACTCGCTCTCCCCCCCACTCGCTCTCCCCCCACTCGCTCTCCCCCCCACTCGCTCTCCCCCCCCCATTCGCTCTCCCCCCCCCATTCGCTCTTCCCCCCCTACACTCGCGCTCCCCCCCACTCGCTCTACCCCCCATTCGCTCTCCCCCCCCAACTCGCTCTCCCTCCCCCAACTCGCTCTCCCCCGAACTCGCGCTCCCCCCCACTCGCTCTCTCCCCCCCCGCTCGCTCTCTCCCCCCCGCTCGCTTTCCCCCCCACTCGCTCCCCCCACTCGCTCTCCCCCCCACTCGCTGTCTCCCCCACTCGCTCTCCTCCCCCACTCACTCTTCCCCCCCACTCGTTCTCCCCCCCACTCGCTCTCCCCCCACTCGCTCTCCCCCCACTCGCTCTCCCCCCACTCGCTCTCCCCCCACTCGCTCGCCCCCCCACTCGCTCCCTCCTCCACTCGCTCTCCCCCCCCATTCGCGCTCCCCCCCAACTCGCTCTCCCCCGAACTCGCGCTTCCCCCACTCGCTCTCTCCCCCCCCGCTCGCTCTCTCCCCCCCTGCTCGCTCTCCCCCCCACTCGCTCCCCCCCACTCGCTCCCCCCCACTCGCTCCCCCCCACTCGCTCTCCCCCCCACTCACTCTCCCCCCCACTCGCTCTCTCCCCCACTCGCTCTCCTCCCCCACTCGCACTCCCCCCCACTCGCTCTCCCCCCACTCGCTCTCCCTCCCACTCGCTCTCCCCCCACTCGCTCTCCCCCCACTCGCTCTCCCCCCCACTCGCTCTCCCCCTCACTCGCTCTCCCCCCCCATTCGCTCTCCCCCCCACTCGCTCTCCCCCCCCATTCGCTCTCTCCCCCACTCGCTCTCCCCCCCACTCGCTCCCACCCCCACTCGCTCTCCTCCCCACTCGCTCTCCCGCCACTCGCTCTCCCCCCCCACTCGCTCTCCCCCCCACTCGCTCTTCCCCCACTCGCTCTCCCCCCCACTCGCTCTCCCCCCCCATTCGCTCTCCCCCCCATTAGCTCTCCCCCCCCACTCGCGCTCCCCCCACTCGCTCTCCCCCCCACTTGCTCTCCCCCCCATTCGCTCTCCCCCCCCAACTCGCTCTCCCTCCCCCCCCAACTCGCTCTCCCCCGAACTCGCGCTCCCCCCCACTCGCTCTCTCACCCCCCGCTCGCTCTCTCCCCCCCGCTCGCTCTCCCCCCCCACTCACTCCCCCCCACTCGCTCTCCCCCCACTCGCTGTCTCCCCCACTCGCTCTCCTCCCCCACTCGCTCTCCCCCCCCACTCGCTCTCCCCCCCCACTCGCTCTGCCCCCCACTCGCTCTCCCCCCCCACTCGCTCTCCCCCCCACTCGCTCTCCCCCCACTCGCTCTCCCCCCCTTTGCTCTCCCCCCCACTCGCTCCCCCCCACTCGCTCTCCCCCCCACTCATTCTCCCCCCCACTCGTTCTCCCCCCCCATTCGCGCTCCCCCACCAACTCACTGTCCCCGCACTTGCGCTCCCCCCCACTCGCTCTCTCCCCCCCCGCTCGCTCTCTCCCCCCCCGCTCGCTCTCTCCCCCCCCGCTCGCTCTCCCCCCCACTCGCTCTCCCCCCCCACTCGCTCTCCCCCTCACTCGTTCTGTCCGACCCCACTCGCGCTCCCCCCCCACTTGCTCTTCTCCCCCCGCACTCGCTCACTCCCCCACTCGCTCTCTCCCCCACTCGCTCTCTCCCCCCACTCGCTCCCCCCCACTCGCTCCCCCCCCACTCGCTCTCTCCCCCACTCACTCTCTCCCCCACTCGCTCTCCCCCCCACTCCCTCTTCCTCCCCCCCACTCGCTCTCACCCCCACTCGCTCTCCCCCCCCACTCGCTCTCCCCCCCCACTCGCTCTCCCCCCCCATTCACTCTCCCCCCCACTTGCTCTCCCCCCCATTCGCTCTCCCCCCCCATTCGCGCTTCCCCCCAACTCGCTCCCCCCCCAACTCGCTCTCCCCCCCCCAACTCGCTCTCCCCCCCAACTCGCTCTCCCCCCCAACTCGCTCTCCCCCGAACTCGCGCTCCCCCCACTCGCTCTCTCCCCCCCGCTCGCTCTCCCCCCCCACTCGCTCACTCCCCCACTCGCTCTCTCCCCCACTTGCTCTCTCCCCCACTCGCTCTCTCCCCCACTCGCTCTCTCCCCCACTCGCTCTCCCCCCCATTCCCTCTCCCCCCCCAGTCGCTCTCCCCCCCAACTCACTCTTCCCCCCACTCGTTCTCCCCCCCACTCGCTCTCCCCCCACTCGCTCGCCCCCCCACTCGCTCCCTCCTCCACTCGCTCTTCCCCCCCATTCGCGCTCCCCCCCAACTCGCTCTCCCCCGAACTCGCGCTCCCCCCCACTCACTCTCTCCCCCCCGCTCGCTCTCTCCCCCCTGCTCGCTCTCCCCCCCCACTCGCTCCCCCCACTCGCTCCCCCCCACTCGCTCTCGCCCCCACTCACTCTCCCCCCCACTCGCTCTCTCCCCCACTCGCTCTCCTCCCCCACTCGCTCTCCTCCCCCACTCACTCTCCCCTCACTCGCTCTCCCCCCACTCGCTCTCCCCCCCCACTCGCACTCCCCCCCCACTCGCTCTCCCCCCCACTCGCTCTCCCCCCACTCGCTCTCCCCCCACTCGCTCTCCCCCCACTCGCTCTCCCCCCACTCGCTCTCCCCCACACTCGCTCTCCCCCCCACTCGCTCTCCCCGCCCATTCGCTCTCCCCCCACTCGCTCTCCCCCCCATTCGCTCTCTCCCCCACTCGATCTCCCCACCACTCGCTCTCCCCCCCCATTCGTGCTCCCCCCAACTCGAACTCCCCCCCAACTCGCTCTCTCTCCCCCCCTCGCTCTCCCCCCACTCGCTCCCACCCCCACTCGCTCTCCCCCCCCACTCGCGCTCCCCCCCACTCGCTCCCACCCCCCATTCGCTCTCCCCCCCCAACTCGCTCTCCCTCCCCCCCAACTCGCTCTCCCCCGAACTAGCGCTCCCCCCACTAGCTCTCTCCCCCCCGCTCGCTTCCCCCCCCACTCGCTCCCCCCCCACTCGCTCTCCCCCCACTGGTTTTCTCCCCCACTCGCTCTCCTCCCCCACTCGCTCTCCCCCCCCCACTCGCTCTGCCCCCCACTCGCTCTCCCCAACTCACTCTTCCCCCCCACTCGTTCTCCCCCCCACTCGCTCTCCCCCCACTCGCTCGCCCCCCCACTCGCTCCCTCCTCCACTCGCTCTCCCCCCCCCATTCGCGCTCCCCCCCAACTCGCTCTCCCCCGAACTCGCGCTCCCCCCCACTCGCTCTCTCCCCCCCCGCTCGCTCTCTTCCCCCCCCGCTCGCTCTACCACCCACTCGCTCCCCCCCACTCGCTCCCCCCCACTCGCTCTCCCCCCCCACTCACTCTCCCCCCCACTCGCTCTCTCCCCCACTCGCTCTCTCCCCCACTCGCTCTCCTCCCCCACTCGCTCTCCCCCCCCACTCGATCTCCCCCCCACTCGCTCTCCCCCCCACTAGCTCTCCCCCTCACTCGCTCTCCCCCCCCATTCGCTCCCCCCCCCACTCGCTCTCCCCCCCCATTCGCTCTCTCCCCCACTCGCTCTCCCCCCCACTCGCTCTCCCCCCCACTCGCTCTCCCCCCCCCCTCGCTCTCCCCCCACTCGCTCTCCTCCCCCACTCGTTCTCCCCCCCACTCGTTCTCCCCCCCACTCGTTCTCCCCCCTACTCGTTCTCCCCCCACTCGTTCTCCCCCCCACTCGTTCTCCCCCCCACTCGCTCTCCCCCCCACTCGCTCTCCCCCCCCACTCGCTCTCCCCCTCACTCGTTCTGTCCGACCCCACTCGCGCTCCCCCCCCCACTTGCTCTTCTCCCCCCGCACTCGCTCACTCCCCCACTCGCTCTCTCCCCCACTCGCTCTCCCCCCCCACTCGCTCCCCCCCACTCGCTCCCCCCCCACTCGCTCTCTCCCCCACTCACTCTCTCCCCCACTCGCTCTCCCCCCCACTCCCTCTTCCTCCCCCCCACTCGCTCTCACCCCCACTCGCTCTCCCCCCCACTCGCTCTCCCCCCCCACTCGCTCCCCCCCACTCGCTCCCCCCCACTCGCTCTCCCCCCCCCACTCACTCTCCCCCCCACTCGCTCTCTCCCCCACTCGCTCTCTCCCCCACTCGCTCTCCTCCCCCACTCGCTCTCCCCCCCCACTCGATCTCCCCCCCACTCGCTCTCCCCCCCACTAGCTCTCCCCCTCACTCGCTCTCCCCCCCATTCGCTCTCCCCCCCACTCGCTCTCCCCCCCATTCGCTCTCTCCCCCACTCGCTCTCCCCCCCACTCGCTCTCCCCCCCACTCGCTCTCCCCCCCCTCGCTCTCCCCCCCACTCGCTCTCCTCCCCCACTCGTTCTCCCCCCCACTCGTTCTCCCCCCCCACTCGTTCTCCCCCCTACTCGTTCTCCCCCCACTCGTTCTCCCCCCCACTCGTTCTCCCCCCCACTCGCTCTCCCCCCCACTCGCTCTCCCCCCCCACTCGCTCTCCCCCTCACTCGTTCTGTCCGACCCCACTCGCGCTCCCCCCCCCACTTGCTCTTCTCCCCCCGTACTCGCTCACTCCCCCACTCGCTCTCTCCCCCACTCGCTCTCCCCCCCCACTCGCTCCCCCCCACTCGCTCCCCCCCCACTCGCTCTCTCCCCCACTCACTCTCTCCCCCACTCGCTCTCCCCCCCACTCCCTCTTCCTCCCCCCCACTCGCTCTCACCCCCACTCGCTCTCCCCCCCCACTCGCTCTCCCCCCCACTCGCTCTCCCCCCCCATTCGCTCTCCCCCCCACTTGCTCTCCCCCCCATTCGCTCTCCCCCCCCATTCGCGCTTCCCCCCCAACTCGCTCCCCCCCCAACTCGCTCTCCCCCCCCCAACTCGCTCTCCCCCCCAACTCGCTCTCCCCCCCAACTCGCTCTCCCCCGAACTCGCGCTCCCCCCACTCGCTCTCTCCCCCCCGCTCGCTCTCCCCCCCCACTCGCTCACTCCCCCACTCGCTCTCTCCCCCACTTGCTCTCTCCCCCACTCGCTCTCTCCCCCACTCGCTCTCTCCCCCACTCGCTCTCTCCCCCACTCGCTCTCCCCCCCATTCCCTCTCCCCCCCCACTCGCTCTCCCCCCCAACTCACTCTTCCCCCCCCACTCGTTCTCCCCCCCACTCGCTCTCCCCCCACTCGCTCGCCCCCCTCTCGCTCCCTCCTCCACTCGCTCTTCCCCCCCATTCGCGCTCCCCCCCAACTCGCTCTCCCCCGAACTCGCGCTCCCCCCCACTCACTCTCTCCCCCCCGCTCGCTCTCTCCCCCCCTGCTCGCTCTCCCCCCCACTCGCTCCCCCCCACTCGCTCCCCCCCACTCGCTCTCCCCCCCACTCACTCTCCCCCCCACTCGCTCTCTCCCCCACTCGCTCTCCTCCCCCACTCGCTCTCCCACCCCACTCGCTCTCCCCCCCCACTCGCTCTCCCCCCCACTCGCTCTCCCCCCCACTCGCTCTCCCCCCACTCGCTCTCCCCCCACTCGCTCTCCCCCCCACTCGCTCTCCCCCTCACTCGCTCTCCCCCCCATTCGCTCTCCCCCCCACTCGCTCTCCCCCCCCATTCGCTCTCTCCCCCACTCGCTCTCCCCCCCCACTCGCTCCCACCCCCACTCGCTCACCTCCCCCACTCGCTCTCCCGCCACTCGCACTCCCCCCCCACTCGCTCTCCCCCCCACTCGCTCTCCCCCCACTCGCTCTCCCCCCCACTCGCTCTCCCCACCCATTCGCTCTCCCCCCCCCATTAGCTCTCCCCCCCCACTCGCGCTCCCCCCCCACTCGCTCTCCCCCCCACTCGCTCTCCCCCCCCATTCGCTCTCCCCCCCCAACTCGCTCTCCCTCCCCCCCAACTCGCTCTCCCCCCAACTCGCTCTCCCCTGAACTCGCGCACCCCCCACTCGCTCTCTCACCCCCCGCTCGCTCTCTCCCCCCCGCTCGCTCTCCCCCCCACTCACTCCCCCCCACTCGGTCTCCCCCCACTCGCTGTCTCCCCCACTCGCTCTCCTCCCCCACTCGCTCTCCCCCCCACTCGCTCTCCCCCCCCACTCGCTCTGCCCCCCACTCGCTCTCCCCCCCCACTCGCTCTCCCCCCCCACTCGCTCTCCCCCCCACTCGCTCTCCCCCCCTTCGCTCTCCCCCCCACTCGCTCCCCCCCCACTCGCTCTCCCCACCACTCGTTCTCCCCCCCCACTCGTTCTCCCCGCCCCATTCGCGCTCCCCCACCAACTCACTCTCCCCCGCACTTGCGCTCCCCCCCACTCGCTCTCTCCCCCCCCGCTCGCTCTCTCCCCCCCCGCTCACTCTCTCCCCCCCGCTCGCTCTCCTCCCCACTCGCTCTCCCCCCCCACTCGCTCTCCCCCTCACTCGTTCTGTCCGACCCCACTCGCGCTCCCCCCCCACTTGCTCTTCTCCCCCCGCACTCGCTCACTCCCCCACTCGCTCTCTCCCCCACTCGCTCTCCCCCCCCACTCGCTCCCCCCCCACTCGCTCTCTCCCCCACTCGCTCTCTCCCCCACTCGCTCTCCCCCCACTCCCTCTTCCTCCCCCCCACTCGCTCTCCCCCCCCACTCGCTCTCCCCCCCCACTCGCTCTCCCCCCCCACTCGCTCTCCCCCTCCACTCGCTCTCCCCCCATTCGCTCTCCCCCCCACTTGCTCTCCCCCCCCATTCGCGCTCCCCCCCCAATTCGCTCCCCCCCAACTCGCTCTCCCCCCCAACTCGCTCTCCCCCCCAACTCGCTTTCCCCCCCAACTCGCTCTCCCCCGAACTCGCGCTCCCCCCACTCGCTCTCTCCCCCCCGCTCGCTCTCCCCCCCACTCGCTCTCCACCACTCGCTCTCCCCCCCCACTCGCTCTCCCCCCACTCGCTCTCCCCCCCACTCGCTCTCCCCCCCCACTCGCTCTCCCCCCCACTCGCTCTCCCCCCACTCGCTCTCCCCCCCACTCGCTCTCCCCCCCCACTCGCTCTCCCCCCCACTCGCTCTCCCCCCCACTCGCTCTCCCCCCCACTCGTTCTCCCCCCCCCATTCGCGCTCCCCCCCAACTCGCTCTCCCCCGAACTTGCGCTCCCCCCCCCACTCGCTCTCTCCCCCCCGCTCGCTCTCTCCCCCCCCGCTCGCTCTCTCCCCCCCCGCTCGCTCTCCCCCCCACTCGCTCCCCCCCCACTCGCTCTCTCCCCCACTCGCTCTCTCCCCCACTCGCTCTCTCCCCCACTCGCTCTCCCCCCCACTCGCTCTCCCCCCCATTCCCTCTCCCCCCCCACTCGCTCTCCCCCCCAACTCACTCTTCCCCCCCCACTCGTTCTCCCCCCCACTCGCTCTCCCCCCCACTCGCTCTCCCCCCCCACTCGCTCTCCCCCCCACTCGCTCTCCCCCCCACTCGCTCTCCCCCCCACTCGCTCTCCCCCCCACTCGCTCTCCCCCCACTCGCTCTCCCCCCCACTCGCTCTCCCCCTCACTCGCTCTCCCCCCCATTCGCTCTCCCCCCCACTCGCTCTCCCCCCCCCATTCGCTCTCTCCCCCACTCGCTCCCACCCCCACTCGCTCTCCTCCCCCACTCGCTCTCCCGCCACTCGCACTCCCCCCCCACTCGCTCTCCCCCCCACTCGCTCTCCCCCCACTCGCTCTCCCCCCCCACTCGCTCTCCCCACCCATTCGCTCTCCCCCCCACTCGCTCCCTCCTCCACTCGCTCTCCCCCCCCCATTCGCGCTACCCACCAACTCGCTCTCCCCCGAACTTGCGCTCCCCCCCACTCGCTCTCTCCCCCCCCGCTCGCTCTCTCCCCCCCTGCTCGCTCTCCCCCCCACTCGCTCCCCCCCACTCGCTCCCCCCCACTCGCTCTCCCCCCCACTCACTCTCCCCCCCCACTCGCTCTCTCCCCCACTCGCTCTCCTCCCCCACTCGCTCTCCCCCCCCACTCGCTCTCCCCCCCCACTCGCTCTCCCCCCCACTCGCTCTCCCCCCCCACTCGCTCTCCCCCCACTCGCTCTCCCCCCACTCGCTCTCCCCCCCACTCGCTCTCCCCCTCACTCGCTCTCCCCCCCATTCGCTCTCCCCCCCACTCGCTCTCCCCCCCCATTCGCTCTCTCCCCCACTCGCTCTCCCCCCCCACTCGCTCCCACCCCCACTCGCTCACCTCCCCCACTCGCTCTCCCGCCACTCGCACTCCCCCCCCACTCGCTCTCCCCCCCACTCGCTCTCCCCCCACTCGCTCTCCCCCCCACTCGCTCTCCCCACCCATTCGCTCTCCCCCCCCCCATTAGCTCTCCCCCCCCACTCGCGCTCCCCCCCACTCGCTCTCCCCCCCACTCGCTCTCCCCCCCCCCATTCGCTCTCCCCCCCCAACTCGCTCTCCCTCCCCCCCAACTCGCTCTCCCCCCAACTCGCTCTCCCCTGAACTCGCGCACCCCCCACTCGCTCTCTCACCCCCCGCTCGCTCTCTCCCCCCCGCTCGCTCTCCCCCCCACTCACTCCCCCCCACTCGCTCTCCCCCCACTCGCTGTCTCCCCCACTCGCTCTCCTCCCCCACTCGCTCTCCCCCCCACTCGCTCTCCCCCCCCACTCGCTCTGCCCCCCACTCGCTCTCCCCCCCCACTCGCTCTCCCCCCCCACTCGCTCTCCCCCCCACTCGCTCTCCCCCCCTTCGCTCTCCGCCCCACTCGCTCCCCCCCCACTCGCTCTCCCCACCACTCGTTCTCCCCCCCACTCGTTCTCCCCGCCCCATTCGCGCTCCCCCACCAACTCACTCTCCCCCGCACTTGCGCTCCCCCCCACTCGCTCTCTCCCCCCCCGCTCGCTCTCTCCCCCCCCGCTCACTCTCTCCCCCCCGCTCGCTCTCCTCCCCACTCGCTCTCCCCCCCCACTCGCTCTCCCCCTCACTCGTTCTGTCCGACCCCACTCGCGCTCCCCCCCCACTTGCTCTTCTCCCCCCGCACTCGCTCACTCCCCCACTCGCTCTCTCCCCCACTCGCTCTCCCCCCCCACTCGCTCCCCCCCCACTCGCTCTCTCCCCCACTCGCTCTCTCCCCCACTCGCTCTCCCCCCACTCCCTCTTCCTCCCCCCCACTCGCTCTCCCCCCCCCACTCGCTCTCCCCCCCCACTCGCTCTCCCCCCCCACTCGCTCTCCCCCTCCACTCGCTCTCCCCCCATTCGCTCTCCCCCCCACTTGCTCTCCCCCCCCATTCGCGCTCCCCCCCCAATTCGCTCCCCCCCAACTCGCTCTCCCCCCCAACTCGCTCTCCCCCCCAACTCGCTTTCCCCCCCAACTCGCTCTCCCCCGAACTCGCGCTCCCCCCACTCGCTCTCTCCCCCCCGCTCGCTCTCCCCCCCACTCGCTCTCCCCCACTCGCTCTCCCCCCCCACTCGCTCTCCCCCCACTCGCTCTCCCCCCCACTCGCTCTCCCCCCCCACTCGCTCTCCCCCCCACTCGCTCTCCCCCCACTCGCTCTCCCCCCCACTCGCTCTCCCCCCCCACTCGCTCTCCCCCCCACTCGCTCTCCCCCCCACTCGCTCTCCCCCCCACTCGTTCTCCCCCCCCATTCGCGCTCCCCCCCAACTCGCTCTCCCCCGAACTTGCGCTCCCCCCCCCACTCGCTCTCTCCCCCCCGCTCGCTCTCTCCCCCCCCGCTCGCTCTCTCCCCCCCCGCTCGCTCTCCCCCCCACTCGCTCCCCCCCCACTCGCTCTCTCCCCCACTCGCTCTCTCCCCCACTCGCTCTCTCCCCCACTCGCTCTCCCCCCCACTCGCTCTCCCCCCCATTCCCTCTCCCCCCCCACTCGCTCTCCCCCCCAACTCACTCTTCCCCCCCCACTCGTTCTCCCCCCCACTCGCTCTCCCCCCACTCGCTCTCCCCCCAACTCACTCTTCCCCCCCCACTCGTTCTCCCCCCCACTCGCTCTCCCCCCACTCGCTCTCCCCCCACTCGCTCGCCCCCCCTCGCTCCCTCCTCCACTCGCTCTCCCCCCCCCATTCGCGCTCCCCCCCCAACTCGCTCTCCCCGAACTCGCGCTCCCCGCCACTCACTCTCTCCCCCCCGCTCGCTCTCTCACCCCCCGCTCGCTCTCCCCCCCACTCGCTCCCCCCCACTCGCTCCCCCCCACTCGCTCTCCCCCCCACTCACTCTCCCCCCCCACTCGCTCTCTCCCCCACTCGCTCTCCTCCTCCACTCGCTCTCCCCCCCACTCACTCTCCCCCCCACTCGCTCTCCCCCCCCACACGCTCTCCCCCCCCACTCGCTCTCCCCCCACTCGCTCTCCCCCCCACTCGCTCTCCCCCCCACTCACTCTCCCCCCCCATTCGCTCTCCCCCCCACTCGCTCTCCCCCCCATTCTCTCTCTCCCCCACTCGATCTCCCCACCACTCGCTCTCCCCCCCATTCGTGCTCCCCCCAACTCGAACTCCCCCCCAACTCGCTCTCTCTCCCCCCCCTCGCTCTCCCCCCCACTCGCTCCCACCCCCACTCGCTCTCCTCCCCCACTCGCTCCCTCCCCACTCGCTCTCCCCCCCCACTCGTTCTCCCCCCCACTCGCTCTCCCCCCACTCGCTCTCCCCCCACTCGCTCTCCCCCCACTCGCTTGCCCCCCACTCGCTCCCTCCTCCACTCGCTCTCCCCCCCCCATTCGCGCTACCCCCCAACTCGCTCTCCCCCGAACTCGCGCTCCCCCCCACTCGCTCTCTCCCCCCCGCTCGCTCTCTCCCCCCCTGCTCGCTCTCCCCCCCACTCGCTCCCCCCCACTCGCTCCCCCCCACTCGCTCTCCCCCCCACTCGCTCTCCCCCCCACTCGCTCTCTCCCCCACTCGCTCTCCTCCCCCACTCGCTCTCCCCCCCAACTCGCTCTCCCCCGAACTCGCGCTCCCCCCCACTCACTCTCTCCCCCCCGCTCGCTCTCCCCCCCCCCGCTCGCTCTGCCCCCCACTCGCTCCCCCCACTCGCTCCCCCCCACTCGCTCTCCCCCCCACTCACTCTCCCCCCCACTCGCTCTCTCCCCCACTCGCTCTCCTCCCCCACTCGCTCTCCCCCCCACTCGCTCTCCCCCCCACTCGCTCTCCCCCCACTCGCTCTCCCCCCACTCGCTCTCCCCCCCACTCGCTCTCCCCCCACTCGCTCTCCCCCCCCATTCGCTCTCCCCCCCACTCGCTCTCCCCCCCCATTCGCTCTCTCCCCCACTCGATCTCCCCACCACTCGCTCTCCCCCCCATTCGTGCTCCCCCCCAACTCGAACTCCCCCCCAACTCGCTCTCTCTCCCCCCCTCGCTCTCCCCCCCACTCGCTCCCACCCCCACTCGCTCTCCTCCCCCACTCGCTCTCCCCCCACTCGCTCCCCCCCCCACTCGCTCCCCCCCCCACTCGCTCTCCCCCCCACTCGCTCTCCCCCCACTCGCTCTCCCCCCCACTCGCTCTCACCCCCCATTCGCTCTCCCCCCCCCACTCGCTCTCCCCCCCCCACTCGCGCTCCCCCCCCACTCGCTCTCCCCCCCCATTCGCTCTCCCCCCCCAACTCGCTCTCCCTCCCCCCAACTTGCTCTCCCCCGAACTCGCGCTCCCTCCCACTCGCTCTCTCCCCCCCGCTCGCTCTCTCCCCCCCGCTCCGTTTCCCCCCCACTCGCTCCCCCCACTCGCTCTCCCCCCCCACTCGCTGTCTCCCCCACTCGCTCTCCTCCCCCACTCGCTCTCCCCCCCCACTCGCTCTGCCCCCCACTCGCTTTCCCCCCCAACTCACTCTTCCCCCCCACTCGTTCTCCCCCCCACTCGCTCTCCCCCCACTCGCTCTCCCCCCACTCGCTCTCCCCCCACTCGCTCGCCCCCCCACTCGCTCCCTCCTCCACTCGCTCTCCCCCCCCCCCATTCGCGCTACCCCCCAACTCGCTCTCCCCCGAACTCGCGCTCCCCCCCACTCGCTCTCTCCCCCCCCGCTCGCTCTCTCCCCCCCTGCTCGCTCTCCCCCCACTCGCTCCCCCCCACTCGCTCCCCCCCACTCGCTCTCCCCCCCACTCACTCTCCCCCCCACTCGCTCTCTCCCCCACTCGCTCTCCTCCCCCACTCGCTCTCCCCCCCACTCGCTCTCCCCCCCCACTCGCTCTCCCCCCCACTCGCTCTCCCCCCCACTCGCTCTCCCCCCCACTCGCTCTCCCCCCACTCGCTCTCCCCCCCACTCGCTCTCCCCCTCACTCGCTCTCCCCCCCATTCGCTCTCCCCCCCACTCGCTCTCCCCCCCCATTCGCTCTCTCCCCCACTCGCTCCCACCCCCACTCGCTCTCCTCCCCCACTCGCTCTCCCGCCACTCGCACTCCCCCCCCACTCGCTCTCCCCCCCACTCGCTCTCCCCCCACTCGCTCTCCCCCCCCACTCGCTCTCCCCACCCATTCGCTCTCCCCCCCACTCGCTCCCTCCTCCACTCGCTCTCCCCCCCCCATTCGCGCTACCCACCAACTCGCTCTCCCCCGAACTTGCGCTCCCCCCCACTCGCTCTCTCCCCCCCCGCTCGCTCTCTCCCCCCCTGCTCGCTCTCCCCCCCACTCGCTCCCCCCCACTCGCTCCCCCCCACTCGCTCTCCCCCCCCCACTCACTCTCCCCCCCACTCGCTCTCTCCCCCACTCGCTCTCCTCCCCCACTCGCTCTCCCCCCCCACTCGCTCTCCCCCCCCACTCGCTCTCCCCCCCACTCGCTCTCCCCCCCACTCGCTCTCCCCCCACTCGCTCTCCCCCCACTCGCTCTCCCCCCCACTCGCTCTCCCCCTCACTCGCTCTCCCCCCCATTCGCTCTCCCCCCCACTCGCTCTCCCCCCCCATTCGCTCTCTCCCCCACTCGCTCTCCCCCCCCACTCGCTCCCACCCCCACTCGCTCACCTCCCCCACTCGCTCTCCCGCCACTCGCACTCCCCCCCCACTCGCTCTCCCCCCCACTCGCTCTCCCCCCACTCGCTCTCCCCCCCACTCGCTCTCCCCACCCATTCGCTCTCCCCCCCCCATTAGCTCTCCCCCCCCACTCGCGCTCCCCCCCACTCGCTCTCCCCCCCACTCGCTCTCCCCCCCCCATTCGCTCTCCCCCCCCAACTCGCTCTCCCTCCCCCCCAACTCGCTCTCCCCCCAACTCGCTCTCCCCTGAACTCGCGCACCCCCCACTCGCTCTCTCACCCCCCGCTCGCTCTCTCCCCCCCGCTCGCTCTCCCCCCCACTCACTCCCCCCCACTCGCTCTCCCCCCACTCGCTGTCTCCCCCACTCGCTCTCCTCCCCCACTCGCTCTCCCCCCCACTCGCTCTCCCCCCCCACTCGCTCTGCCCCCCACTCGCTCTCCCCCCCACTCGCTCTCCCCCCCCACTCGCTCTCCCCCCCACTCGCTCTCCCCCCCTTCGCTCTCCCCCCCACTCGCTCCCCCCCCACTCGCTCTCCCCACCACTCGTTCTCCCCCCCACTCGTTCTCCCCGCCCCATTCGCGCTCCCCCACCAACTCACTCTCCCCCGCACTTGCGCTCCCCCCCACTCGCTCTCTCCCCCCCCGCTCGCTCTCTCCCCCCCCGCTCACTCTCTCCCCCCCGCTCGCTCTCCTCCCCACTCGCTCTCCCCCCCCACTCGCTCTCCCCCTCACTCGTTCTGTCCGACCCCACTCGCGCTCCCCCCCCACTTGCTCTTCTCCCCCCGCACTCGCTCACTCCCCCACTCGCTCTCTCCCCCACTCGCTCTCCCCCCCCACTCGCTCCCCCCCCACTCGCTCTCTCCCCCACTCGCTCTCTCCCCCACTCGCTCTCCCCCCACTCCCTCTTCCTCCCCCCCACTCGCTCTCCCCCCCCACTCGCTCTCCCCCCCCACTCGCTCTCCCCCCCCACTCGCTCTCCCCCTCCACTCGCTCTCCCCCCATTCGCTCTCCCCCCCACTTGCTCTCCCCCCCCATTCGCGCTCCCCCCCCAATTCGCTCCCCCCCAACTCGCTCTCCCCCCCAACTCGCTCTCCCCCCCAACTCGCTTTCCCCCCCAACTCGCTCTCCCCCGAACTCGCGCTCCCCCCACTCGCTCTCTCCCCCCCGCTCGCTCTCCCCCCCACTCGCTCTCCCCCACTCGCTCTCCCCCCCCACTCGCTCTCCCCCCACTCGCTCTCCCCCCCACTCGCTCTCCCCCCCCACTCGCTCTCCCCCCCACTCGCTCTCCCCCCACTCGCTCTCCCCCCCACTCGCTCTCCCCCCCCACTCGCTCTCCCCCCCACTCGCTCTCCCCCCCACTCGCTCTCCCCCCCACTCGTTCTCCCCCCCCATTCGCGCTCCCCCCCAACTCGCTCTCCCCCGAACTTGCGCTCCCCCCCCCACTCGCTCTCTCCCCCCCGCTCGCTCTCTCCCCCCCCGCTCGCTCTCTCCCCCCCCGCTCGCTCTCCCCCCCACTCGCTCCCCCCCCACTCGCTCTCTCCCCCACTCGCTCTCTCCCCCACTCGCTCTCTCCCCCACTCGCTCTCCCCCCCACTCGCTCTCCCCCCCATTCCCTCTCCCCCCCCACTCGCTCTCCCCCCCAACTCACTCTTCCCCCCCCACTCGTTCTCCCCCCCACTCGCTCTCCCCCCACTCGCTCTCCCCCCAACTCACTCTTCCCCCCCCACTCGTTCTCCCCCCCACTCGCTCTCCCCCCACTCGCTCTCCCCCCACTCGCTCGCCCCCCCTCGCTCCCTCCTCCACTCGCTCTCCCCCCCCCATTCGCGCTCCCCCCCCAACTCGCTCTCCCCGAACTCGCGCTCCCCGCCACTCACTCTCTCCCCCCCGCTCGCTCTCTCACCCCCCGCTCGCTCTCCCCCCCACTCGCTCCCCCCCACTCGCTCCCCCCCACTCGCTCTCCCCCCCACTCACTCTCCCCCCCCACTCGCTCTCTCCCCCACTCGCTCTCCTCCTCCACTCGCTCTCCCCCCCACTCACTCTCCCCCCCACTCGCTCTCCCCCCCCACACGCTCTCCCCCCCACTCGCTCTCCCCCCACTCGCTCTCCCCCCCACTCGCTCTCCCCCCCACTCGCTCTCCCCCCCCATTCGCTCTCCCCCCCACTCGCTCTCCCCCCCATTCTCTCTCTCCCCCACTCGATCTCCCCACCACTCGCTCTCCCCCCCATTCGTGCTCCCCCCAACTCGAACTCCCCCCCAACTCGCTCTCTCTCCCCCCCCTCGCTCTCACCCCCACTCGCTCCCACCCCCACTCGCTCTCCTCCCCCACTCGCTCTCCCCCCCCACTCGTTCTCCCCCCCACTCGCTCTCCCCCCACTCGCTCTCCCCCCACTCGCTCTCCCCCCACTCGCTTGCCCCCCACTCGCTCCCTCCTCCACTCGCTCTCCCCCCCCCATTCGCGCTACCCCCCAACTCGCTCTCCCCCGAACTCGCGCTCCCCCCCACTCGCTCTCTCCCCCCCGCTCGCTCTCTCCCCCCCTGCTCGCTCTCCCCCCCACTCGCTCCCCCCCACTCGCTCCCCCCCACTCGCTCTCCCCCCCACTCGCTCTCCCCCCCACTCGCTCTCTCCCCCACTCGCTCTCCTCCCCCACTCGCTCTCCCCCCCCACTCGCTCTCCCCCCCCCACTCGCTCTCCCCCCCACTCGCTCTCCCCCCCACTCGCTCTCCCCCCCACTCGCTCTCCCCCCACTCGCTCTCCCCCCACTCGCTCTCCCCCCCACTCGCTCTCCCCCTCACTCGCTCTCCCCCCCCATTCGCTCTCCCCCCCACTCGCTCTCCCCCCCCATTCGCTCTCTCCCCCACTCGCTCCCCCCCCCCCACTCGCTCCCACCCCCACTCGCTCTCCTCCCCCACTCGCTCTCCCGCCACTCGCTCTCCCCCCCCACTCGCTCTCCCCCCCACTCGCTCTCCCCCCACTCGCTCTCCCCCCCACTGGCTCTCCCCCCCCCATTCGCTCTCCCCCCCATTAGCTCTCCCCCCCCACTCGCGCTCCCCCCCACTCGCTCTCCCCCCCCACTCGCTCTCCCCCCCCATTCGCTCTCCCCCCCCCAACTCGCTCTCCCTCCCCCCCAACTCGCTCTCCCCCCAACTCGCTCTCCCCCGAACTCGCGCACCCCCCACTCGCTCTCTCACCCCCCGCTCGCTCTCTCCCCCCGCTCGCTCTCCCCCCCACTCACTCCCCCCCACTCGCTCTCCCCCCACTCGCTGTCTCCCCCACTCGCTCTCCTCCCCCACTCGCTCTCCCCCCCACTCGCTCTCCCCCCCCACTCGCTCTGCCCCCCACTCGCTCTGCCCCCCACTCGCTCTCCCCCCCCACTCGCTCTCCCCCCCCACTCGCTCTCCCCCCCACTCGCTCTCCCCCCCTTCGCTCTCCCCCCCACTCGCTCCCCCCCCACTCGCTCTCCCCACCACTCGTTCTCCCCCCCACTCGTTCTCCCCCCCACATTCGCGCTCCCCCACCAACTCACTCTCCCCTCCACTCGCTCTCCCCCCCCCATTCGCGCTCCCCCCCAACTCGCTCTCCCCCGAACTCGCGCTCCCCCCCACTCGCTCTCTCCCCCCCCGCTCGCTCTCTTCCCCCCCCGCTCGCTCTACCCCCCACTCGCTCCCCCCCACTCGCTCCCCCCCACTCGCTCTCCCCCCCCACTCACTCTCCCCCCCACTCGCTCTCTCCCCCACTCGCTCTCTCCCCCACTCGCTCTCCTCCCCCACTCGCTCTCCCCCCCCACTCGATCTCCCCCCCACTCGCTCTCCCCCCCACTAGCTCTCCCCCTCACTCGCTCTCCCCCCCCATTCGCTCTCCCCCCCACTCGCTCTCCCCCCCCATTCGCTCTCTCCCCCACTCGCTCTCCCCCCCACTCGCTCTCCCCCCCACTCGCTCTCCCCCCCCCTCGCTCTCCCCCCCACTCGCTCTCCTCCCCCACTCGTTCTCCCCCCCACTCGTTCTCCCCCCCCACTCGTTCTCCCCCCTACTCGTTCTCCCCCCACTCGTTCTCCCCCCCACTCGTTCTCCCCCCCACTCGTTCTCCCCCCCACTCGTTCTCCCCCCACTCGTTCTCCCCCCCACTCGCTCTGCCCCCCACTCGCTCTGCCCCCCACTCGCTCTGCCCCCCACTCGCTCTGCCCCCCACTCGCTCTGCCCCCCACTCGCTCTGTCCCCCACTCGCTCTCCCCCCACTCGCTCGCCCCCCCACTCGCTCTCCCCCCACTCACTTGCCCCCACACTCGCTCTCCCCCCACTCGCTCCCCCCCCCAACTCGTTCTACCCCCCCAACTCGCTCTCCCCCCCCAACTCGCTCTCCAGCCGAACTCGCTCTCCCCCCCACTCGGTTCCCCCCCACTCGCGCTCTCCCCCACTCGCGCTCTCCCCCACTCGCTCTCTCCCCCACTCGCTCACCCCCCCACTCGCTCACCCCCCCACTCGCTCTCTCCCCCACTCGCTCTCTCCCCCACTCGCTCTCTCCCCCACTCGCTCTCTCCCCCACTCGCTCTCTCCCCCACTCGCTCTCTCCCCCACTTGCTCTCCTCCCCAACTCGCTCTCCCCCCCCATTCCCTCTCCCCCCCATTCCCACTCCCCCCCCACTCGCTCTCCCCCCCAACTCACTCTACCCCCCACTCGTTCTCCCCCCCACTCGCTCTCCCCCCCACTCGCTCTCCCCCCACTCGCTCGCCCCCCCACTCGCTCCCTCCTCCACTCGCTCTCCCCCCCATTCGCGCTCCCCCCCCAACTCGCTCTCCCCCGAACCCGCGCTCCCCCCCACTCGCTCTCTCCCCCCCCGCTCGCTCTCTCCCCCCCCGCTCGCTCTCCCCCCCCACTCGCTCCCCCCCACTCGCTCTCCCCCCCCACTCACTCTCCCCCCCACTCGCTCTCTCCCCCACTCGCTCTCCTCCCCCACTCGCTCTCCCCCCCCACTCGCTCTCCCCCCACTCGCTCTCCCCCCCACTCGCTCTCCCCCCACTCGCTCTCCCCCCCACTCGCTCTCCCCCCACTCGCTCTCCCCCCCCATTCGCTCTCCCCCCCACTCGCTCTCCCCCCACATTCGCTCTCTCCCCCACTCGATCTCCCCACCACTCGCTCTCCCTCCCCATTCGTGCTTCCCCCCAACTCGAACTCCCCCCCCAACTCGCTCTCTCTCCCCCCCTCGCTCTCCCCTCCACTCGCTCCCACCCCCACTCGCTCTCCTCCCCCACTCGCTCTCCCCCCCACTCGCTCTCCCCCCCACTCGTTCTCCCCCCCACTCGTTCTCCCCCCCACTCGCTCTCCCCCGCACTCGCTCTCCCCCCACTCGCTCTCCCCCCACTCGCTCTCCCCCCCACTCGCTCTCCCCTTCACTCGCTCTCCCCCCACTCGCTCTCCCCCCATTCGCTCTCCCCCCCCACTCGCGCTCCCCCCCCACTCGCTCCCCCCCACTCGCTCTCCCCCCCATTCGCTCTCCCCCCCATTCGCTCTCCCCCCCCCAACTCGATCCCCCTCCCCAACTCGCTCTCCCCCGAACTCGCGCTCCCCCCCACTCGCTCTGTCCCCCCCCGCTCGCTCTCTCCCCCCCGCTCGCTCTCCCCCCACTCGCTCCCCCCCACTCGCTCTCCCCCCCCACTCGCTGTCTCCCCCACTCGTTCTCCTCCCCCACTCGCTCTCCCCCCCCCAGTCGCTCTCCCCCCCCCACTCGCTCTGCCCCCCACTCGCTCTCCCCCCCCCACTCGCTCTCCCCCCCACTCGCTCTCCCCCCCACTCGCTCCCCCCCACTCGCTCTCCCCCCCACTCGCTCTCCCCCCCACTCGTTCTCCCCCCCCCATTCGCGCTCCCCCCCCAACTCGCTCTCCCCCGAACTTGCGCTCCCCCTCCGCTCGCTCTCTCCCCCCCCACTCGCTCTCTCCCCCCCCGCTCGCTCTCTCCCCCCCCGCTCGCTCTCTCCCCCCCCGCACTCTCTCCCACCCCACTCGCTCTCCCCCCCACTCGCTCTCCCCCTCACTCGTTCTGTCCGACCGCACTCGCGCTCCCCCCCACTTGCTCTTCTCCCCCTGCACTCGCTCACTCCCCCACTCGCTCTCTCCCCCACTCGCTCTCCCCCCCCACTCGCTCCCCCCCCACTCGCTCTCTCCCCCACTCGCTCTCTCCCCCACTCGCTCTCTCCCCCACTCGCTCTCCCCCCCATTCCCTCTCTCCCCCCACTCGCTCTCCCCCCCAACTCACTCTTCCCCCCCACTCGTTCTCCCCCCCACTCGCTCTCCCTCCACTCGCTCGCCCCCCCACTCGCTCCCTCCTCCACTCGCTCTCTCCCCCCCCCATTCGCGCTCCCCCCCCAACTCGCTCTCCCCCGAACTCGCGCTCCCCCCCACTCACTCTCTCCCCCCCCCGCTCGCTCTCTCCCCCACTCGCTCCCCCCCACTCGCTCCCCCCCACTCGCTCCCCCCCACTCGCTCTCCCCCCACTCGCTCTCCTCCCCCACTCGCTCTCCCCCCCCACTCGCTCTCCCCCCCACTCGCTCTCCCCCCCACTCGCTCTCCCCCCCACTCGCTCTCCCCCCCACTCGCTCTCCCCCCCACTCGCTCTCCCCCCACTCGCTCTCCCCCCCCACTCGCTCTCCACCCCCATTCGCTCTCCCCCCCACTCGCTCTCCCCCCCCATTCGCTCTCTCCCCCACTTGATCTCCCCACCACTCGCTCTCCCCCCCCATTCGTGCTCCCCCCCAACTCGAACTCCCCCCCAACTCGCTCTCTCTCCCCCCCCTCGCTCTCCCCCCCACTCGCTCCCACCCCCAATCGCTCTCCTCCCCCACTCGCTCTCCCCCACTCGCTCTCCCCCCACTCGCTCTCCCCCCCACTCGCTCTCCCCCCCCATTCGCTCTCCCCCCCACTCGCTCTCCCCCCCCTCGCTCTCCCTCCCACTCGCTCTCCCCCCACTCGCTCTCCCCCCACTCGCTCTCCCCCCCCACTCGCTGTCCCCCTCACTCGCTCTCCCCCCCCATTCGCTCTCCTCCCCACTCGCTCTCCCCCCCATTCGCTCTCCCCCACTCGCTCTCCCCCCCCACTCGCTCCCACCCGCACTCGCTCTCTCTCTCCCCCCCACTCGCTCTCCCCGCCACTCTCGCTCTCCCCCCCCCACTCGCTCTCCCCCCACTCGCTCTCCCCCCACTCGCTCTCCCCCCCCATTCGCTCTCCCCCCCCATTAGCTCCCCCCCCCCCCCACTCGCGCTCCCCCCCACTCGCTCTCCCCCCCACTCGCTCTCCCCCCCATTCGCTCTCCCCCCCCAACTCGCTCTCCCTCCCCCCCAACCCACTCTCCCCCGAACTCGCGCTCCCCCCACTCGCTCTCTCACCCCCGCTCGCTCTCTCCCCCCCGCTCGCTTCTCCCCCCCCACTGCACTCCCCCCCCACTCTCTCGCTCCCCCCCCACTCGCTGTCTCCCCCACTCGCTCTCCCCCCCCCACTCGCTCTCCTCCCCCCCCCACTCGCTCTCCCTCCCCCCCCACTCGCTCTCCCCCCCCCACTCGCTCTCCCCCCACTCGCTCTCCCCCCCACTCACTCTCCCCCCCTTCGCTCTCCCCCCCACTCGCTCCCCCCCCCACTCGCTCTCCCCCCCACTCGTTCTCCCCCCCACTCGTTCTCCCCCCCCATTCGCGCTCCCCCACTCGCTCCCCCCCCCACTCGCTCCCCCCGCACTTGCGCTCCCCCCCCACTCGCTCTCTCCCCCCCCCCGCTCGCTCTCTCCCCCCCCGCTCGCTCTCCCCCCCCACTCGCTCTCCCCGCCCCACACGCTCTCCCCCTCACTCGTTCTGTCCGACCCCACTCGCGCTCCCCCCCCCACTTGCTCTGCTCCCCCCGCACTCGCTCACTCCCCCACTCGCTCTCTCCCCCACTTCGCTCTCCCCCCCCACTCTCGCTCCCCCCCCACTCGCTCCCCCCCCACTCGCTCGCTCCCCCCCACTCGCTCTCTCCCCCACTCACTCTCTCCCCCACTCGGCCTCCCCCCCACTCCCTCTTCCTCCCCCCCACTCGCTCTCTCACCCCCACTCGCTCTCCCCCCCACTCGCTCTCCCCCCCCACTCGCTCTCCCCCCCCCATTCGCTCTCCCCCCCACTTGCTCTCCCCCCCACTCGCTCTCCCCCCCCATTCGCGCTTCCCCCCCAACTCGCTCCCCCCCCAACTCGCTCTCCCCCCCCCCAACTCGCTCTCCCCCCCAACTCGCTGCTCCCCCCCAACTCGCTCTCCCCCGAACTCGCGCTCCTCCCACTCGCTCTCTCCCCCTCGCTCGCTCTCCCCCCCCACTCGCTCGCCCCCACTCGCTCTCCCCCCCCCACTCGCTCTCCCCCCCACTCGCTCTCCCCCCCCCACTCGCTCTCTCCCCCCCACTCGCTCTCCCCCCCACTCGCTCTCCCCCCCACTTCGCTCTCCCCCCCACTCGCTCTCCCCCCCACTCGTTCTCCCCCCCATTCGCGCTCCCCCCCCAACTCGCTCTCCCCCGAACTCGCGCTCCCCCCCACTCACTCTCTCCCCCCCGCTCGCTCGCTCTCCCCCCCCCGCTCGCTCTGCCCCCCACTCGCTCCCCCCACTCGCTCCCCCCCACTCGCTCTCCCCCCCCACTCACTCTCCCCCCCACTCGCTCTCTCCCCCACTCGCTCTCCTCCCCCACTCGCTCTCCCCCCCACTCGCTCTCCCCCCCACTCGCTCTCTCCCCCACTCGCTCTCCCCCCACTCGCTCTCCCCCCCACTCGCTCTCCCCCCACTTCGCTCTCCCCCCCCATTCGCTCTCCCCCCCACTCGCTCTCCCCCCCCATTCGCTCTCTCCCCCACTCGATCTCCCCACCACTCGCTCTCCCTCCCCCATTCGTGCTCCCCCCAACTCGAACTCTCCCCCCAACTCGCTCTCTCTCCCCCCCTCGCTCTCCCCCCCACTCGCTCCCACCCCCACTCGCTCTCCTCCCCCACTCGCTCTCCCCCCACTCGCTCCCCCCCCCACTCGCTCCCCCCCCCCACTCGCTCTCCCCCCCACTCGCTCTCCCCCCACTCGCTCTCCCCCCCCACTCGCTCTCACCCCCCATTCGCTCTCCCCCCCCCATTCGCTCTCCCCCCCCCCACGCGCTCCCCCCCCACTCGCTCTCCCCCCCCCACTCGCTCTCACCCCCCATTCGCTCTCCCCCCCCCATTCGCTCTCCCCCCCCACTCGCGCTCCCCCCCACTCGCTCTCCTCCCCCCCCCGCTCGCTCTCTTCCCCCCCCGCTCGCTCTACCCCCCACTCGCTCCCCCCCCACTCGCTCCCCCCCACTCGCTCTCCCCCCCCCCTCACTCTCCCCCCCACTCGCTCTCTCCCCCACTCGCTCTCTCCCCCACTCGCTCTCCTCCCCCACTCGCTCTCCCCCCCCACTCGATCTCCCCCCCACTCGCTCTCCCCCCCCACTAGCTCTCCCCCTCACTCGCTCTCCCCCCCCATTCGCTCTCCCCCCCACTCGCTCTCCCCCCCCATTCGCTCTCTCCCCCACCGCTCTCTCCCCCCACTCGCTCTCCCCCCCACTCGCTCTCCCCCCCCCTCGCTCTCCCCCCCACTCGCTCTCCTCCCCCACTCGTTCTCCCCCCCACTCGTTCTCCCCCCCCACTCGTTCTCCCCCCCTGACTCGTTCTCCCCCCACTCGTTCTCCCCCCCCACTCGTTCTCCCCCCCACTCGTTCTCCCCCCCCACTCGTTCTCCCCCCACTCGTTCTCTCCCCCCCACTCGCTCTGCCCCCCACTCGCTCTGCCCCCCACTCGCTCTGCCCCCACTTCGCTCTGCCCCCCACATCGCTCTGTCCCCCACTCGCTCTCCCCCCACACCTCCGCCTCCCGCTCGCCCCCCCACTCGCTCTCCCCCCACTCGCTTGCCCCCACACTCGCTCTCCCTCCACTCGCTCCCCCCCCCAACTCGTTCTACCCCCCCAACTCGCTCTCCCCCCCCAACTCGCTCTCCAGCCGAACTCGCTCTCCCCCCCCACTCGGTTCCCCCCCACTCGCGCTCTCCCCCACTCGCGCTCTCCCCCACTCGCTCTCTTCCCCCACTCGCTCACCCCCCCACTCGCTCACCCCCCCACTCGCTCTCTCCCCCACTCGCTCTCTCCCCCACTCGCTCTCTTCCCCCACTCGCTCTCTCCCCCACTTGCTCTCCTCCCCAACTCGCTCTCTCCCCCCCATTCCCTCTCCCCCCCATTCCCTCTCCCCCCCCACTCGCTCTCCCCCCCAACTCACTCTACCCCCCCACTCGTTCTCCCCCCCACTCGCTCTCCCCCCCACTCGCTCTCTCCCCCCACTTCGCTCGCTCCCCCCACTCGCTCCCTCCTCCACTCGCTCTCCCCCCCATTCGCGCTCTCCCCCCCCAACTCGCTCTCCCCCCGAACCCCGCGCTCCCCCCCACTCGCTCTCTCCCCCCCCGCTCGCTCTCTCCCCCCCCGCTCGCTCTCCCCCCCCCCCACTCGCTCCCCCCCACTCGCTCTCCCCCCCCACTCACTCTCCCCCCCACTCGCTCTCTCCCCCACTCGCTCTCCTCCCCCACTCGCTCTCCCCCCCCACTCGCTCTCCCCCCACTCGCTCTCCCCCCCACTCGCTCTCCCCCCCACTCGCTCTCCCCCCCCACTCGCTCTCCCCCCACTCGCTCTCCCCCCCCATTCGCTCTCCCCCCCCACTCGCTCTCCCCCCCCATTCGCTCTCTCCCCCACTCGATCTCCCCACCACTTCGCTCTCCCTCCCCATTCGTGCTTCCCCCCAACTCGAACTCCCCCCCCAACTCGCTCTCTCTCCCCCCCTCGCTCTCCCCTCCACTCGCTCCCACCCCCACTCGCTCTCCTCCCCCACTCGCTCTCCCCCCCACTCGCTCTCTCCCCCACTCGTCTCCCCCCCACTCGCTCTCCCCCGCACTCGCTCTCCCCCCACTTCGCTCTCCCCCCACTCGCTCTCCCCCCCACTCGCTCTCCCCTTCACTCGCTCTCCCCCACTCGCTCTCCCCCCATTCGCTCTCCCCCCCCACTCGCGCTCCCCCCCCACTCGCTCCCCCCCCCACTCGCTCTCCCCCCCCATTCGCTCTCCCCCCCATTCGCTCTCCCCCCCCAACTCGATCCCCCTCCCCCAACTCGCTCTCCCCCGAACTCGCGCTCCCCCCCACTTCGCTCTGTCCCCCCCCGCTCGCTCTCTCCCCCCCCCGCTCGCTCTCCCCCCACTCGCTCCCCCCCACTCGCTCTCCCCCCCACTCGCTGTCTCCCCACTCGTTCTCCTCCCCCACTCGCTCTCCCCCCCCCCAGTCGCTCTCCCCCCCCACTCGCTCTGCCCCCCACTCGCTCTCCCCCCCCCCACTCGCTCTCCCCCCCACTCGCTCTCCCCCCCACTCGCTCTCCCCCCCACTCGCTCCCCCCCACTCGCTCTCCCCACCACTCGCTCTCTCCCCCCCACTCGTTCTCCCCCCCCCATTCGCGCTCTCCCCCCCCAACTCGCTCTCCCCCGAACTTGCGCTCCCCCTCCGCTCGCTCTCTCCCCCCCCCACTCGCTCTCTCCCCCCCCCGCTCGCTCTCTCCCCCCCCGCTCGCTCTCTCCCCCCCCGCACTCTCTCCCCCCCCACTCGCTCTCCCCCCCACTCGCTCTCCCCCTCACTCGTTCTGTCCGACCGCACTCGCGCTCCCCCCCACTTGCTCTTCTCCCCCTGCACTCGCTCACTCCCCCACTCGCTCTCTCCCCCAACTCGCTCTCCCCCCCCACTCGCTCCCCCCCCCACTCGCTCTCTCCCCCACTCCTCTCTCCCCCACTCGCTCTCTCCCCCACTCGCTCTCCCCCCCATTCCCTCTCTCCCCCCACTCGCTCTCCCCCCCAACTCACTCTTCCCCCCCACTCGTTCTCCCCCCCACTCGCTCTCCCTCCACTCGCTCGCCCCCCCACTCGCTCCCTCCTCCACTCGCTCTCTCCCCCCCTCATTCGCGCTCCCCCCCCAACTCGCTCTCCCCCGAACTCGCGCTCCCCCCCCACTCACTCTCTCCCCCCCCCCGCTCGCTCTCTCCCCCACTCGCTCCCCCCCACTCGCTCCCCCCCACTCGCTCCCCCCCACTCGCTCTCCCCCCACTCGCTCTCCTCCCCCACTCGCTCTCCCCCCCCACTCGCTCTCCCCCCCACTCGCTCTCCCCCCCACTTCGCTCTCCCCCCCACTCGCTCTCCCCCCCACTCGCTCTCCCCCCACTCGCTCTCCCCCCCACTCGCTCTCTCCCCCCACTCGCTCTCTCCCCCCCCATTCGCTCTCCCCCCCCACTCGCTCTCCCCCCCCATTCGCTCTCTCCCCCACTTGATCTCCCACCACTCGCTCTCCCCCCCCATTCGTGTCCCCTCCCCCCAACTCGAACTCCCCCCCAACTCGCTCTCTCTCCCCCCCCTCGCTCTCCCCCCCACTCGCTCCCACCCCCAATCGCTCTCCTCCCCCACTCGCTCTCCCCCCACTCGCTCCCCCCCTCACTCGCTCTCCCCCACTCGCTCTCCCCCCCACTCGCTCTCCCCCCCCATTCGCTCTCCCCCCCACTCGCTCTCCCCCCCCTCGCTCTCCCCTCCCACTCGCTCTCCCCCCACTCGCTCTCCCCCCACTCGCTCTCCCCCCCACTCGCTGTCCCCCTCACTTCGCTCTCCCCCCCCCATTCGCTCTCCTCCCCACTCGCTCTCCCCCCCCATTCGCTCTCTCCCCCACTCGCTCTCCCCCCACTCGCTCCCACCCACACTCGCTCTCCTCCCCCACTTCGCTCTCCCGCCACTCGCTCTCCCCCCCCACTCGCTCTCCCCCCACTCGCTCTCCCCCCACTCGCTCTCCCCCCCCATTCGCTCTCCCCCCCCATTAGCTCTCCCCCCCCCCCACTCGCGCTCCCCCCCACTCGCTCTCCCCCCCACTCGCTCTCCCCCCCATTCGCTCTCCCCCCCCAACCTCGCTCTCCCTCCCCCCCAACTCACTCTCCCCCGAACGTCGCGCTCTCCCC
>NW_027309523.1:0-29834 GCF_047496885.1 Scyliorhinus torazame | reverse complement strand
ACAGTAGTAACCGTGGCTATATATTTTTTTAACTTATTCTGCCTGATTCGCTATTCTTTTGCCAACTCAAATCTAATACCCTCATTCTCAATCTCACTATCCGTTGGTTGATGAGTGATATCCCCGATCAGGCGCCGGAATGTGGCGACTAGGGGCTTTTCACAGTAACGTCATTTGAAGCCTACTTGTGACAATAAGCGATTTTCATTTCATTTGATATTCGGTTGGTTCTGCAGCCTCCACATTGCGCCCTTTCTAATCATTTTTTTCAAAAACGGCTAGTTCTCAGCAGGTGAGTTTGAAACAAACTATCTGCATTTATGCGTCGCCAAAACTGCCTCAAACCACTTCACCACAAACGAATAACTGTTTGAACTTGGTGACTGATTCATTTCCTTCCATCAAGCGGCTGCTGTCGCGGGTGAGGATTTGGGGCTATCACTGGCTGTGTGTGCGCTCAGGTCAGACTGCTGAAAATTCACTGCACACCCATCACGGCGGGTCCTGCAGCTATCAACTCGACAAAACATTCTTTCTTTAGTGTACCTCAGCAGTATCACACCGTTCAGCGTACTGTCAGTGAATCCAGCCAGCTGACAGACAGCCAGGCAATAGAAAGAGTTAGTAGTGTTTATTCTGGAGCACCAATAATGATACAACAGAGGGTCCGGGTCTCTCCGTCTCCCGTGGTGTGCGAGGGGCATCCTGCGGGCGTCGCATGCTGGAGGGTCCGGGTCTCTCCGTCTCCCGTCGTGTGCGAGGGGCATCCTGCGGGCGTCGCATGCTGGAGGGTCCGGGTCTCTCCGTCTCCCGTGGTCTCCGAGGGGCATCCTGCGGGCGTCGCATGCTGGAGGGTGCGGGTCTCTCTGTCTCCTGTGGTCTCCGAGGGGCATCCTGCGGGCGAGGCATGCTGGAGGGTGCGGGTCTCTCCGTCACCTGTGGTCTCCGAGGGGCATCCTGCGGGGCGGTCTGCATTTGCGGGGATGGGTGCCTGGACGTTTGGTCCTGCGATACACAATGAAGCATGCATGGTTAGACATCAGGCAGTGATCAGGTGATACGGGGGAGGGGGATATAGGGGAGGGGGGATATGGGGATGGGCTGTCGGTGGCTCACTTGCTAGTACGCCCCCGACCTCTGCATCAGCAACCTCCCGGTCGTCAGGTCCGCCAGCCAGTTCCAGGGCCCTTTCCTGGTGTTCGGTCAGTGGCCTCTCATCAGCGGGCCCTCCTCCAGTCCTCACATGCTCCCTATTGTGTGCGCGCTTCTCCTGTGGGGGGGGGGGGGCAGGGGTAAAAGGCAACAGTGTTAGGCAGGTATATGAATGCACGCCATCGGTTGCGCGTGCATTGCAGAGGTTAAGGTTAGGCCTGGATTCACTTGGGGATATGGGGGATATGGGGGAGGGGGGATGTGGGGAGGGGGGATACGGGGGATATGGGGAGGGGGGGATATGGTGGAGGGGGGGATATGGGGGAGGGGAGGGTATGGGGGATATGGGGAGGGGGGATATGGGGGAGGGGGGATATGGGGGAGGGGGGATAAGGGGGAGGGGGGATATGGGGGAGGGGGATATGGGGGGGGGGGAGATGGGGGAGGGGGGGATATGGGGGATCTGGGGAAGGGGGATATGGGGGAGGGGGGATATGGGGGAGGGGGATATGGGGAAGGGGAGATATGGGGGATATGGGGGAAGGGGGGATATGGGAGAGGGGGGATATGGGGGAGGGGGGATATGGGGAGGGGGATATGGGGGAGGGGGGATATGGGGGAGGGGGGATATGGGGGAGGGGGGATATGGGGGAGGGGGGATATGGGGGAGGGGGGGATATGGGGGAGGGGGGATATGGGGGGAGGGGGGGATATGGGGGAGGGGGGATATGGGGGAGGGGGGATATGGGGAGGCTCACCCTGCCTGCTCTGACGAGGTCGTTCACCTTCTTGTGGGACTGGGTGCCTGTCCGTGGTGTCAGGGCCACAGCGGTGACGGCCTCTGCCACTTCCCTCCACAGACGCCGGCTGTGGTGTGGGGCAAACTCTACGGCCGTGCCCGGGATACAGGGCGTCCCTCCTCTGCTCCACCGCGTCCAGGAGCGCCTCCACATCGCGTGACTCGAACCTCGGGGCTGAGCGACGGCCAGCCATCCAGTCGGGTGTTGCGGTCGGGTGTTCCGGTCGGGTGGGGGGGAGCAGCGCGGCCTTATGAGCCGTCACGCCGTGCAGCGCGTATGACGTTGCACGGCGTGAACCACTGCGCAAGCGCGGATCCCGTTATGTCGCTGCTAGCCCATTTCGGGCCGGAGACTATCGACCCATTTTTCCGACGTGACGCAAGTCGGATTTGCGCCGTTTTTTGCGCCGATCGGCGGACTTTCCGCCGATAACGGAGAATTTCGCCCAGTGTTCCTTGGGGGTACGGGTCCACCGCTCAGAACTGCAGGAACATTCACAATTAGCACAAAAATACCACAATTACCATTCACTTCCAAGAGGTCCGCTTTCCAGCAACAGAGCTGTAGTCTGCGACCACTCTCACTCTGATATTTCCCCTCCGATGTTACATGCTGGCAGAATTGCATTAGAATTGTTAACAAGGTGTGTTTACACATCAACCCCCTGGTCCGCTTGTAGATTCAGTATGGAGGAATAAAGAGGGCTATTCCCAGCATTTCTCCCCCCTTCTTTGCAAGCGTTTCCCAAATTACCTGTGACCCTTACTGTCTGTACCTGGAGGCTATTCAGCCTCAGTATTCTCCTTTGGTTCTACCTCAGTACCACCCCCACCCTCAGCTGCCGGACTAAACAGACAGCCAGCTCGCCACATCCAACCCCAGCTCCCCATCTAACTGTCTTCCCAGCACTTTTCACCTGAAAGAAATAATAATCTTTATTATTGTCACAAGTCGGCTTTCATTACACTACAATGAAGTTACTGTGAAAAGCCCCTAGTCGCCACATTCCGGCGCCTGTTCGGGTACACAGAGGGAGAATTGAGAATGTCCAAATTATCTAACCAAGCACCCCCCCCCCCCCCCCCACCATTGTCATGTAACCGATGGGGAAATAAACAAAATGTTCCAACAAGTCGGTAAAACAATTGGCAATGTGGAGTAATGAAAATAGAACTTCTCCAGCTGTTAACAGTAGTTTCCCGATGCTGTGGAACTTCCCATTTCGCTTTATCCTCCAATCTGCACGGTGTATTGCAGAGTTGTCCAGGCAGACAGATGATTGTCCTTCAGGCAACACCCAAACCGAAGGCGGTGGAGGGTGTTTGGGGGAGGAGGGTGGGAGGGGAGGGGTTGCGGGGGTATTTCGGGGGGGGGGGCGGTAGGGGGATGTTGGGTGATGCCGTGAACCGCTCTATCCTCCACTACCGAAAAGTGCAAGTGGCTCAGGGGGGAGACGCGTTGCTGGCTGAATACTCCCAGTGAATACACGACCAGAGCCTGGGGAGAATGGGACAGTCCATACCGCGAGCCGGTTCAGTGAATGGCCTCACAGCCTCATTCTGTACACACGCCCCGTCCCCGTTGAGCCCTCCGTCACGCCGGAGTTAAAGTTTACGCTTTGAACATGCCCTGATGTGGCAGTCCCTGCATCATTCTCCTTTCACACACCAAAAATTCTCCACACGGTGCATGGCTAACTCTTGTGTTGTTTGTGTGCCTGGACTTGTATAAATAACTGAGTCGACAGCGTGTCCGATCCGAGCCGCAACAATTGTCTTTATTTTTAAATCTGCCCTTTTTCCAGCAAACCCTACCAAAACCAATAATGTTTAAATCTAGGAAAGGGAAACGGAGGGAAGTGCAGCTGTTAGATGCTGAGAAGATGGTTCACCTCGTGGGAGAGTCTCGGACCCGAGGGCATAATCTCAGAGCAAAGGTTCGCCCATTTAAAACAGATGAGAGAGGATGTTTTCTCTCAGAGTGGTGATTCTGTGGAATTATTTACCCCAGAGAGCTAGTGGGTCCTTGAGTATGTTCAAGGCTGAGATAGACATGTTTTAATCAGTAAGGGAATCAAGGGTTATTGAAAAGTCAGATCACATCAGATCAGTCAGAATCTAATTGAATGGCGGAGCAGGTTCGATGGGCCAAATTGTCGCCTTCAGCTCCTCTGGTTATGCAACACGACAATGATGTGTGTATGGCTTCGTGATACTCAGTTTCAATGGAGAATAATCCCAGAGAAGGTGGGCAATAGATTGTGGGGGCACATTGGTAGCAATGGGATGATTGTGGAGTCTGGTTATTTCTTGATTTTGCCACAAAGCAATGTGTCCGTCCTTCCTCTCAACTCCTAACTCGATCTGCCCGGTCGATGGTCATTCTGTGAGTTTCCAGATAAGAAAGGTGACTGGACATGGACAGCAACCCTAATGAGTAGCATGGGGATGGAAGGTTGGATCTATACAATGGGTGTGACGCAGAGGCCAAGGTTCGGATATGAGTTCTGTTCTCAGATACAACAACTGGCTTTCACATTCTTTGGCAAGCGATGGAGAAAATCAATCAGGGTTCTTGGTTTTCGTGTTGACAATGCAGACAGAATCCGACTCTGATGTCACCGCCAACAAACAACTAAATAGCCCACCGGCTTCCCATACGAATACATACGATTAACCACTTGGTGAAATTATGGGTGGGAACCACACTTCAGGGCAAGTCACCACCTTAGGGAAATGAGAGGTAACATGTTCATGAAGGCCTCGCCTTCTCAATCATGCCCTTGGGTGAGGTGTTGTGATCCTCAAGTTAAATCACCACCAGAGCTCCCCCCCACCTCCCCTCAAAGGAGAAAGCAGCCTGTGGACATCTGGGACTGTGGCGACTTTACTGCAAAGATTATAAAATCCAGTTTGATTGTTTGCATTAGCTGGAACCACAAATAGTACCACAATACACGATAAAGTGTGACACGTCGAGAGCGGGTTTATTGATGCCCAATGTGTACATTGGGGGGCGGGGTGAGGGGGGGGGGGTAACCAGCCTGCGTGCTTTAACAGATACCAATGGAATTTATGAGAAGAATTGAGTCCACGTTTGGAATCATTGCTGCAACTTGACAACCGGCCAACACAATACAGCAGGTACCCTTTTTCCTCCACGTGACCTGAACTGGAGTGATCCTGCATTGAGTGATCAGACATAACCCGTCTTTGTTTCAGGATCATATTTGGTAGCGGGTGGGAACAATCAAACACTAACCCATTTTCCCAGTAACTTCACTGCAGTGTTGATGTAAGCCTACCTGTGACACTAATAAAGATTATTATTATCTTCAATGGGCCCCAGGAACCAGAAGGGGAAAGTGTATCCAATGCAGGTTAAAAGACCACGAAGAAACGAGCAAATCATCAATTAAATTTAGACCCGTGGTAAATAATGAGGAAACGAGAGGAAATGAGAGGCGATTCAGGGATATAAGTAAAATATAGGGAGGTATATAACATAAAGATATTTAGAAATAAAGGAGAATATAATGCATTGCACAGATATGACGATATGGACTGAGGGGAGTGAAAAGGAAATAGACATACATGATGGAAATGTAAGAGTTGTGTCCTTGCAGTGACACCGGCAGTCAGCACTGTTCACAGACTCGTCTCCGTCTGCAGTAATAGAACACATAGGGCAAAATATAACATATCAAATCATAATGTTGCAACATTGCACAGTAAACTGAAATGGACTATGTCAGTGCAGTCTCAGATGGGAGATCCCAGAAATTTGACTTTGACCACGGTTAAGAACACACCTATATTAGTAAGAGGGTAGAAATTTGAATTTATTGTGTCTGTCCAGTCGCCCTCATATGAAAGGACGCGTTATCAAGCGGACCAGCACGGTAGCACAGTGGTTAGCACAGTTGCTTCACAGCTCCAGGGTCCCAGGTTCGATTTCCCGCTGGGTCACTGTCTGTGCGGAGTCTGCACATTCTTCCCATGTCTGCGTGGGTTTCCTCCGGGGTGCTCCGGTTTCCTCCCACAGTCCAAGGATGTGCAAGTTAGGTGGATTGGCCAAGATAAATTGCCCTTAATGTCCAAAATAGGGATAGGGTGCAGGTGTGGGCTTAAGTAGGTTGCTCTTTCCAAGAGCCGGTGCAGACTCGATGGGCCAAATGGCCTCCTTCTGCACTGTAAATTCTATGTATCCTTCCCAGTTGAATTGCCAATGAGTGTCCAATAAATTTGTTCTCAAAATCGAGCAAACTGCCTGCGTTCAGAAATGTACGTTGAGAATTGTGCAAAGTAAATGCATGGACCTAACGAATTGTCAGTTGTAAACTTATGTTAAGAAGCAGTTCCAAATGATTCGTTGGTGCGGGGTAAGACCATGGTGCGTGTGGCACTTAGCGGCACATGGATGCATATTGACCAGCTATTGAAAAAAGTGACAGATAAAGATTGATGAATGGAGATGGGCAGTAAAGAGCAGAGGAAGACATTGACAAACAGCATTGCAGATTTTCGGCTCGATAGCTAAACGAGGACGGTTGAATTGTGTGGGGATTACGCTCTGGCACATGTAATTGTTCAAGAGCGACACTAGTACACAAACTCGGGATCCGAGAACACCGGGAATAGAATCCTCTAGGTCCGGATCGACTGGCAAAATAAATTGCTGCGGTCCCATGCGGTCTGGTTTGAAATTGACATCAGAATCCCGAATCAACGTAACTGTGAAATGGAAACATCTGGAAACTTCAGAGTTATTTCAAACATCACGACTCCTCTTTGGTCGTGAGATTTAAATGGGGGGGGGGGGGCGACTCTTCATCCTCACACATTTTCGAAGTATTACATAAGTTTTGGGGAGATAAGATCCCCTCTTGATGGCATTGTACAAAGATGTTAGGACAGGATGTCACTGACTGCTTCCAACCTGGCCTAGAACAGCAGCCGATGATGTATTTGGATTGTTACTTTCCAAATAATTACAGTAAGCAAAAACGATTCAAGATATTGACCCAGGGTTTCTATCGTGGCGTGGGCTATGTCGTTTCATGTAATTGCACGTGTTAATATTCAAAATGCGCTCTCTAGTTTTTAGCTGGTCCTCCAAATTTCTTGAAGATGTTTTTATCTTACGCCCTGTTGTTTTCTCTCCTTCCCATCTTTCTTGACGTTTTCCTTTTTACATATCATTATGTTAAATACAGCCCCCCTCCCCCCCACTCACACGTGACGATGTAATTTCTATCTGACGGACCCTGGTGCACCGAGCTTTATTTAATGAGCACATCTTCAGTGACAGATTCATTATTTGCATTCAGTTGCTTTAAGTCAAAACACATTAGTTACACTTACATTGCAATACAGATTTAATGATTTACTGTTTAACACCAATTTATTTTGATTAACATCTCGCTATTGGCAATTGTAAGTCCAATTAAATGCAGGACCACAGCGATTATGTGTTGTATAAATTAAAAATCCAACATACGCCAAATGTTACGTTTTATGAGCATAATTCTGTATGTAATTTCAAATCTTTTACGACAAGAAGCGTTTAATGGAATGTTGCAATGAAACAAAACAACCCCAGAAAACAAAATAGTTCCCTTCATGCAAGTTAATGTCATATATTTCGGGGACGTGTTCAGCTTTAAAATGCGGGTCAAATGTATGACTTGTTTTCAAATGTATCGCTATATTGTTGATGTTTCTGTATTTAAGTCCATCGAAACTAGATGTAAAGTCATTTATTTATGTTAATGTTGAAGTATATTTTCAGCCAAATGTACCAAGGTGCCAAATGATGTAGGGTTTGCAGCATATGAATTTAGAGTGCGTGTCCCAGACAGTGTCAATCATCATAATGTCAATTCTAATATATCATGTGAAAGATTCAGGGTCATCAGCTTCTGCACAGGAGGAGCAGTGGTAATTTAAATCGGCTAGCCCTGCCAACCTGGGATGTGGGGCAGGTAAAGGAGACTGCTTCTCTTACATTACTGCTACAGCGAAATAGCGCTGTCATACGTTGGGACTTTCAGTGGGTTCATGTAATATGAATGATGTAAATGAAGTACGTGCTTACCATTCTTGTCACCTCCAAACAGACGGTTTTCCAAATAAATGACACTTCACACAACTTTGAGGAAGACTGTGTGGGGTAAGGTGGGACACATGAAGCGTTCGTTTAATCCTGGAAATGTGGATTGTGACAGGATGTATTAAAGAGTGAAAGTAAACTCGAAATCAATTGCGTAAATAAAACAAAAGCTGTTAAGATTAAGAATCAAGAGCAATTACCCCCCCCCCCCCCTCCCCCCACCCCCCGCCAAAGGAGCAGCCATTTGACCATCAAGTAGTACACAGCAACAATCAGCCCTCTCTTTTCAACAACAGTTATTTCCCTTTTCTGGCTTCACACATTTTTTTAAACACAGTGCCAGCTGTCCCCCTTTACCCAGTTCCACTAGTCAAAACTGCCAAGTTTCTAGCCCCCTGTTTAACGCAGAAACGTTTGTTTTTCTTCACTCAGGACTCCCTGTTTGCCCTCGGATTAACGCTGTTAGAAAGGACATGTGCCGGCTTTTCAATAGGCTTCGCTAGATGAGGTGGCTGACTATAAAAAGGTAATAAAAACCATTTGTTATAATGGGGCGAACATGATTTTTCCTGTTAATAGACGCGACCGACGTGGAAGCAGTTATTCGTTTCCGGTATAGCACTTCATCGGAAGGATTTGATTTCCACTGAGTGAGACGAAGGGAAATAAAGGCAAAAGGGCATGTCTTGAACTTATTAAACGGGCGGTGCATGGGGTCTTTCGCTATCCCGAGACAGTCTGGCTATGCAACAATTATTCCAACCGAGGTACGTTTCATCTCCAAACCATTAGCATTCTGAACACCCACCATTATTATTTTTAGGGTATTTATTTTAAACTGCGGAGAGCCAGCTTCTGGTGATTAATTACAATTAATCGTTGCACGTTTATCTCACTGTTGTCAAATAAATCGGCAGTATTAGACAGACCATGTTTACTCTACCCGCTCTGACTGATCTAAAGAGAAAATCTGACCAATGTGAGGTGTGTTGTCATTGGCGTTACCTAGATCGTGATCAAACGTGATTGACTTGCCTGTCAGAGGCATTTTTAAACAGGAAAAGTCATCCGATCCTACTTCATAAAGTTCAGAAATGGATGAAGAATTGATGCAACCAAGGAGTTTGACGATGCGGATGGGTCAGAGGTCAGTCATACACAATGATTATAAAGGGAGTGAGGCTCTAGATCACAGCTGTATGTGGTGTTTCGTCGGAGTTAGTGAAGATCGAACAGCAGATAGTCCAAGTGCTCATAAACATCCAGGTTACAGTCCTGGAAGGAGACGTGTCAGGAAATCGCTCTGCAGAGGACGAGACTGGTTGGCGGTAAGGCATCATTTATCCAATGGTGGCGTGATGTTATTCGAGTCAACTGCAAATTTATTAGAGTGTGAGGATTTAGCACCAGTGATTAATTTATGCTTGGTTGATGCATTAATCGTTTGTGAATGTTGCAATATCATATTTCATACACGCCTGCAGACATCCTGCGTATAAGAATGATGTATAATGTATAAACCAACATCTAGACGTTATGATGCCCTGATCGAATGTTCATGTATTAAATATGTATTTATTCAATTAAGCATTCTGCATGTTTTAATTTACATGGGGTCCGTGTAGTACGAGACCGATCTTTAAGCGGTTGCAATGTTATTATGTAGATCCGAGGACGCTTTAAGGTTATGGATTTTAATCCTTCTCATCACCATGAGATAGACTTAAAGAGATAGACAGGGAATTATCAATACTGATTATAATTGCATAAAAACGTAGGCATCCAACATTTAAGGGTAAAACAAGCCGGTCTATTGTCAGTGTTTGACTTAAATATATTATGTACACTTCTCTGCCAGGAATGAGCTGGATGTAAAATACTTGAGAGTGAAAGTAGGGGTCGCTTGTATTGTGATAGCTCCGTTTGGCGTGATGTTTTTTTTTAAATGAGAAAGGTGGTTTAAACCGGACTAATCTACAATTAGCTTACCGGTGATACACTGTGGACCACTCCTTTCAAATACAACAGCATTTAGATCGCTTTAGAGCGGTTAATCCTGTGCATGGTGAGGTTTCTTTTGTTTTGCAACTCCACTGTGGGTTTTTGTCCTGTTTTTTTTCTGCTCGCTTGATTGATCGTTCAATGGTGGCTAATTATCCAAATGTCGCTTCCAGATAGTTTGACTTACTGGACAGCGCTGTCCTGTATTAGCAGTGCCACATACACTGCCGCATATCAGATTGCATGTGCTTCTGCTGTATCCCTATCTCAATGTCCACTTCCTGTGATATATTTACGTTACAGCTGTTATCTTTGATTCGTGTTGTCGGAATGTTAATAAAAACAGGAAATCGAACTGTTTAATAGAATGTGCGCTGCTTTGTATCTCGTCCAGAAAAAAAAGAGATCTGGTGAAACCTATGTAAAAATAAAAAGAAAATTATGCTACTGCGATCTCCTGTGCTTATTTTATCATGGCTTTTGGTAAAGTTTTAAATTTAATCACCCGGGGAAATAATATGTCTAGAAAGAAAAAACATGGAAAGAGCTTGCCTTCCATTGATTAACAAATTACAAGACTGTCAGTTTCATGAAAACGCAATTGTATGTTTTATAACCATTTGAGAACTTAAGAAATTTGCCATTCTTAGGAGTTAAACCTGAAGTCTGATAATGTTGGAATATAAAACAAACTCAAATTGTACCAAAGTCAGCATTATAAAATGAGACTAGGCTGTCAATAGTCGATTTGATTGTCAAGTTGGTAAGGAGCCCTTAAAGGAAGGCATCATCTTTTTGTAAGCCCCTTCGGTTTTACATCCTGTTTTTCTTCTAACTCCGGGTCAGTGTGTTACTAAACCGAAACTATATGTCTCTGTTTCCTTTCATTAAGACATTCCAAACCAGCCTGAGTAGCGCGTAGACATTTTAACTCTTCCCAGTGGAATATTCAGTTTCATTCACAATAACACTCAGTGGTATTGGTTAAGATAGTTAGAAACAAAAAGAAAACAATGCAAAGTATTCGATTTGACTCTGACATCCTACAAGATATAAAGTAAAACAGGAAGTAAACGTTGGTTTTCTGTCCTGGTGTAAATTGTACATCAATGCAACGGATTGAAACAATTGCTTATGGTTTGTGCACGATGTTAAATTGACGGATTTTTTAGATAAGAGTGCACCCCTCAATGTGTCACGGACAAAGGCGGACGTTACTTTTGCGACAGGCAATTGCTTTCATATTCACTGGAGAGGTAACTTCCCACAGCTTGCTCAATCTCCTCAAATGGCAAGTGCACCATTCAAGTTTGGAATCAACTGTCAAGTTGGCGAGTTGGAATTGTGTCTGTCAGGTTTCCGCCGTCTTTAAGCTTAATTCGCGGATGTGCCCTTCCAGTATGTTTTCAATGACCATTCCAAAGGTTTTGTAAGTTAAAATGCCGTGATTTTGCGCGCGTGTTCGCCACATCATTTGCAAAGTAATTAAACCCGATGGGTGTACTCAGTACCTCTGGCACCTCCACCAGAAAGTTGATCGACTTTCGGGATGCGGGTTGATTTGCAGTCTTCCGTTTGTTGAGTGAAATGGACAAAAGCACCTGACACAAAACTAATGGAACGGGACACTGGTTCTTGTAAACGATTAGAACAAGAGGTTTGAAATACATTGCTAACCCAAACTGCTGATTGATCTATAGACTGCATTAATGAATCAAGTGTGGAATAAATTGATGTCACAGCTAAAGTGTACAGCATAGATCATAGTATCCGACAGTGTAAGACACATCAATTGCTGACAGCTTGCTTTTTGATGGATTGGAAAGACACCTATTCGACGTCATGAATTACAAAGATGCGGTTGTAAAGCAGTTAATCCGCTGAAAACAAAGTTGCCCTTGGTACTGCAAGCCTCCCACCTAGTGATGATTTAATTGTATTTAAGTATAAAACCGTGGTCAGCGAATTGCTATCGACACTGGCCACGTTCCAAAAAGTCCTAATGTAACATCCCACGCCTTCTCACACCATCACGCAATAAAATCACACTTACTCTTAACGTTTTACAGGAGGAGCATTACCAAGCAGGCTAATCTAACCAAATAAATTATGCAGGGTTCCATTGATTGGCACAGGTACTAATAGGGCTAAGATACTGAGAAAGTAATTTTGAATATCAATTAGTACTGAGCTTACTTACATGAGGAAAGGGGAGACTGGAAACGTAATAAATGGCACGTTTTATTAAAACAAGTTGTAGCACGTTCGGGGCACTGAGTTAAACCCAGGTTTCTTAATGGAAATTCTGCAACACAAATGTTTACAAAATACCCCCAATCACTGAGCACTTTTAGAACAGCATTGCCCTCTGGCTCTCAGTATATAATAAAGGTGTTTGCTGCCCCACTCAATCCGCAAGCGAAGAGTTAGTCTCCAAGTGTTTGTTCTTTGTCCCGCGATGTTTGCTCGAAAATGATATCGATATTTGGATCTTGTTAAAAAATAAACAATCAATATCTCCTCTATATTGCAATTTCATCCTCCCCAGTACAATGAATATATTGCATTTCGCAAAAATCCCTCGTGCCTAATTCTATGGGCTGCCTATAGTTCCCCATTGGCTAGCATCCAAATTTAAATCTATCATTGGCACACAGTTGTGTTCCGTACAGTTGACCCCGTATCACCTCCGCAATGTTAACAGACAGTATTAATTATTCTGGTTTACTGGGTATTAATGGCTTGACCGGTCAGGTCTTCTCAATTGATTAACTAAAGTAACTAATGATTGTAAAGTCCAATATGCCTGAACTGTTTTATCAGTCCAATCGCCTTGTTAGGGTGGAGAGGTAACAACTGGTCAACAGATGTCAGTCAGGCTGAATTAATGATTAATCTGTTGTACAACAGGGACCAGTTACTACAACAGTGTTCACATCCAGGATCAGACGTCGTCAGCTGACCAGACATCTCCCAACACAGAATGCAGCTGACAACAGGGTCTGTCGGTGTTCCCTGTAACATCTATTTATACCTTAAACAGATATTTGAGGCGGCCTAAATTAACTATCGGGTTGGCGTTTCGACCAAAATAAAAGAGTTTTCCTTCCAAACAGTGGTTTGCAGTAAAAGTCGAGAGTGCAGATTTCACAGGACACGTGGTCTGAGGTGTGAACAAATCAATGTAACAGATTGATTCCTGTGGTGGGTGTGCGAGTTTCACCTCCTTATTAGGCAACACGAATAAACACGAGTCCGTAATTTATTGTACAAACAACGGGAGTTCCTATTCATTTCGGATGGTTTTCTAATTAAAATAATTAGCTTGAGCTGCCAGCTTAAAGAGTACGCTTTTCAAACTGAGAAACGAAAAGAGTTTTAAATTTGCCGAGAACTTAAAATCCCAATGAAGTTTAACCTTTCCGAAACCCCAGCGAAATCTACAATTATATCAGATTTCAGAGAGGGTTATGCTTTAGACTGAAATGATGTCGTCTAGAAAGTCTTAAACGGCTTCTTAGCTTAACAACACAAAAAATAAAGTAAATTCTAAAGTTCACAATATATTTCAATTGAAAGTTTGATTAAAGAATAAGAATAAAAAGTTGGCACTTGATAGATTTTCTTGAGATTAGTGATACCCAGTATGCCTCGTGAGGTTAAATACATCGCCCACTCTGGTTTATAATAATTCGCTATAATTATATTAATTTAATTCGACTAAACATAACCATTTCATTGAACTGATAGCATTATCCATGATTAGGGATAGGACACCTTTCGAAAGATTCTGCCATCTTGTACTGATGTAAGAGTGATTCCACAAATTAAAATAACTGCACACTTAAGGAATATGGGATTTAGCTCTTACTGGACCGGGTCTCATAAAAGTGAGACCGTCTTAAACCGTCTTTCATTGTAATCCTTTTAACCTATAACCATGTTTCGCTGGGGTAAGTAAATTGTGTTACACTTTGTCCTGTTTAAATACTTTCAACTTCGGCTCTAAACAGGCTCGGCTCGTTCTAATAGCAACAGGATTCCTGCCCCGACAGCCCTTGTCAGTTTCAAGAAATTTAAAAGCAACCAGCGGTCCACTCACTAAGGGTCTGGCTCAAAACACTGGCCACAAATTAAGTGCACCTCTGGTTGTCTTCAGTTTGAATTTGTGGAACTCACAAAATAGTTCAACGTGAAAACGCCCTGGCCCTATAATAAACATTTAAATGGCGTTGGGAGATGTGGGCAGTGCTAGAACGGCCATAATCACACTCAACTCGTATGACTGACCTTTCACCTTTTATGTTTGACTTGGCACTTAATTAAACTACTTCCCCGTGAACCATGTTGACGTGTTTCTCATCAAAGCAACAATGCATTATATTTCTTATAAAAAACGCAGAATGAGTCATACGCCACACACACTCCCTTTCTCGTTGTGAGAATTGCTAAACACATCTATATTATTTTCACATCTTTAAAACCTGTCCTCCGGTAAAATCTACCAGGAATAGTTAATTAATCAAACGACCAGCTAATTGCTGCTTAATGTGACGCCTAAAGACGTTAAAGGTGCGATTGGAATAAGGTCGCTTCAATGTGTGAAGTGGACTTTCTAATTTTGTTTAAAAGCGTTTATGTGTGTAGGCCTTTGGACATTTTGGCTGGCTGTTCCCGAGCACGAGGCAAGCGCGACATTTAAGTGTTCAATTGAGTTTTAATTAATGGCACTATATGTATGTCGACCCTTTGGTCACAGAAGGGATACGTAGAATATTTTCTGCATGTGATTACATTTAATGAGAAGTGGGAGGTTTGGTCCACAGTGTGATAAATGTATATACTTATCTAAAAAATAAAGTCAAAATGGAAAACTACAATTATTAGCAGTAATGAAAAGGATACACGTTAAAATGGGGATGGGACGTGAGAATCACCATCACGGAAGTTTATCTAACTCTGTTGTCCTGCGTGGCGCGAAATGAGTGGCTGTAAACAACTCTGAACGTTGAATGATCATCTTGATAGGATTATCCTACTCTGCTTAACTTTCCACGGCGTTATCGACTAAAATGTACGCATTGTAACAATGGGCGCCAGTTTATTTCTCGTCTATTTTATATCCTGATTTGACCACACAATGGCTAATTAGTTCAGGTTATACATGGACACCCAAGGTCACCCATGTGACAACGTACGCGTCAAATCCATTTCATCTGTGTATTTTCATGATCTGAACACAGAAGTTGAAAACTTTATTAAACACCGGTGTACATGTGGACGCACCTTCGGCAAAGGAAAACAATACACTGGCAGTTCAAATAAAGTTTAAAAGCCGGGAAGCGGGTTTACACAGAAATGCTTTTCACCACGTATGTTACTTGGTTGGGAAAGAAGTTGCTTACAGTCCGGTTTCAATACAAATGGCCTGTGGTGTGGTGGTGTGGTCGGGGGGCGGGCGGGGGGGGGGGGGGGGAGTTAACTAAAACTCAGTTTACAAAAAAAAAAGCCAAAGTTCCGGGAATCTTTTTTTAAAATTGGATCAGGTGGAATTCCCAATTGTTTCACTTTCCTACATCTGATCGTGTTTCACTTTGAAACAATAGGATCGGGAAACTGGCCCTCCCCTTTTCATCAACCAGCTCCAGTGCGGCTGTGAATATCCACAACAGCAACATTTGTAAAGGGAAATGACATCATTTGCTATTTTGTTGTTATTTTTTTAAAATGTTGCTCTCCTGAACTGGAAGCCGAGCAGGGTAATCAGATACCGTTGTGCGCTGTTTTAACTAAGTGAGCGAACACACCGAACATTCCAGCAACACTTCCGCGTCTAAAAAATTTCATTTGTAGACAGATTTCCCGCAGACGAATACCCCCTGCAGCTAACCTAATAACTCCGCTCGTAAAAGAAAAATGTGCAGAAACGCATCAAATAAAAGGGCTCTTTGCTTAAAGAGCGAAATAATATTTCCGTGAGGAGATGCATTAAGCATCTCGAGTCCTTTTGATGTGGAAAGGACTTGGTGGGATAGCCCGCGTCTTGTTAGCAGCTTCTTGCAGCCTACGGTAAACTGGACTTAAAGTTTGTCATTAAAGCGTTCACTGAAAAATAAAACGCAGTAAAGTCCCAGCCGAATGTGCTCGCCGGGATAAGATAGGAATAATTGGATGGCCGCGCGGAACTCAGCACAGTTCGGATGCTGGTTATGGAAACAAACTGCTAACAGATCGGGAGTTGCAAATCTCCACATCTCTCGGTTGAGTTAAACGGTTTGTGCTTCAGCGACGATTTTGTTTTAAAACCTCGTTTTTAATTGTAGATGCGACGTCGAGAACATTTCGACTTGTTCATTTGGCTCCCTGATTAACCAAATTACCCAGTTAGAACAAATCGTTACTGTCCAGAAAATCACATTCGCATCTAATTAAATCAGACTGGGGGCGTTTTTTTATTATCCTGGAATATGATAATTTTGACGGCAGACTGTTAAATACCAGGGAGAGCGGAGGGGGGTGGGGGGTAGCAGGATATTCCAATCCAGTAACATACTGTCCCCAATGAATACACACACACGCACATATGCAGGCGGGCATGGTTATATCATATTCGGACACTCACCAAGTTGTAAACAATCAGGAAGAACGATACACCAAAACATATTCAAGTAATACGATAGCGCTGACAATCATTTAAACAGATGTGCTTTCTAATACATGTTTATCGAGACAGGAATCGCAGAGATGGAATACACCGAGAAGATACAGAAGTCTGAGAACACGCACAAACAGATTCAAAAACAGCTTCCTTCCGCTGTTACCCTCTTATGGACTGACCTCATTAACGCTACACCCTGTATGCTTCATCCAATGCCGGTGCTTATGTAGTTACATTGTATACCTTGTGTTGCCCTATTATGTATTTTCTTTTCTTCCCATATACTTAATGATCTGTTGAGCTGCTGGCAGAAAAATACTTTGCACTGTACCTCGGTACACGTGACAATAAACAAATCCAATCCAATCCACCGAACGCAACATGATAATGAGGCAGTTTTATTTAGTGAAACATGCTATGTTCGGAAGAAATATGTAATTTGCAACTAGAAGGTAAAGCAGTAGAAGGGTGCTTTGTGGAGATTGGGTTGGTATGGTTCCTCCTGCTGAGCGCAGTTTATTGTCTGACTGTAATGGGGAACAGCAGTGAAACTCGAGCTGATTTGGCACAGGCCGAATTATCACCACCCTGAAATTAACTTCATTGGCGCATTGAGAAAATGAATTGATTGAACAACAAAATCGGAGATGGCGGCTGATGAGAAGTTTTTTTTACCCTTTCTAAAACAGCATTAATTACTCATCACCCATGTCATTGGTAAAGTTTGACCTGATGTTTACGCTGAATAAAAGTTGTGTATGGGCACGTTCAGGGCAGTGAGGGAGACACCGAGCACTACTCCAAGCACATTGAGTGCATCCCAGACTTCAGGCAATACAGAGCACGGGCAGGCGACTGGACTGAAGTCCCCCATTTCATGACACACCTTTTAGTATTCGGTATTTCCCTTTATACTGAATTACACGTTGGTGATGAAAGGAAACTGTTTTACGATTTATATGAGTAGTTCATTTTGTATTTATGTGTGATAGTGAGGCGGTGGGACATTGCACATTTAATATCGAGTTCCTCTTACACCCAGTCTTCACGTCTTGGGATCCAGCTCCTGGAGTGAAATCTAGGTGCCGAGACCGTGACAAATGAAGTTGTCAGTGGGCAGTAACTTCTGTTCAATTAAAGCAGGTAGGTTTCACGCCCCGCCCATGCATAGCCCGACATATCCACACATTGACTAATTTCAATAATATTGCTGAAGTTTACCAGGAGCCCATAATTCCAAAGTGTTTGCCTTACGGCCGTGCAGTTTAAGAAAAGACTCCTCTCACATTGCTCTGGCATCACGAGGCCAAAGTTCACGTAAGTCAAATTTCAACTCGAACCATTGGTGGGAGAATTGTAACAGTTCTTATTGCCTAGCTGAAGCGCTCGCTTCCTGCTCCGCCTGACGTATCCCTCTTGTTGTTCGCTGCAAGTTTGCGAGCGCCTCCTGCTGACTGGCTTCTCTACCACACGTGGGAGGTGGTGTCGGTGTGCCAGTGAGCAGAGACGGCATGGTGTGGGCGAGAGGCCTCACTGAGACATTCAAGACTCGGTGCTGGAAACTCACATTGAGTTCCCCTCCCCGCTCCGGTTACTGGGAGACGTTGAAGCTGCGAACGTGATGCTGTCGAAGTGCTTTTTTAAAGGACGTTTCATGCACGTTACCACGTTGTTAAAATGTAGCCGTTTAGTCGATAAACACGCATTGTAGTGACACACAGGAGTGAAATCTTGTACTCCTCTGCCCGTCAGTGTTAACAATCCCCCCCCCCTGTACTTAAATTCAAACATACATATTCACTTCAACTTCCCATTACTGATAATTACCCACAGCTTTTTTTTCCACAGGATAAAAACAGCAACCGTTTAGCAAAATGAAATGAAACTGAACTTAACTAAAACGTAGCAGGAAGAACCTAAATATTATTCGCAAGGGTTTCCAGCAATCAAAAATGTGCCGTCAATGCGCCATTAAATTGCTCATGTAAGCATATTGTTTGTAATTTAATCTATTATCCAATTATTTCACCTAGGCAAAAAAAAGCGCAAGGATTATTGTAGTCGAAAAAAATTACTGATGAGCCTTTCAAAATAAACGCATAGTTACAAGAGCAATAACGATGATTAATTAAAGCTTGTCAATCACGGTATATGAAGACACAAAACCAACATCAAGCAATATATTAGCCGCCAAGAGCAATTACAGGTTTTAATTCACAGTTCAATTTCTATCAAATGAAGTACTTGCAGTTTCTATTCTATAAAATCGTTTAAGTAGGGAGGAATATAGTGATCGTTATGTCACCTATTAATATCAAGAGATTTGCCAGATAATTGTAACTAATCTACAACCTGTCAGTTATCTGTGGAAACCTCGATCCCGTGGATTAAGCAGCCCGCGATTTGAATTCTATTGTTAGGAGTTAGTCACGGTTGCTGGCTGGATGCTGGTACCTTTGTGTGTTAGGATGGCAGCTCGGCTGACAGCAGATGGTACTGGAGATGGTGACGTTTACATAGAGAGGCTGTTTCTAGCAGCTCCGGGCTTGCGATTTGTTCACCTGCCACCTTTTACCCGGCGCAGGAAACCCAACCTGCAGACAAAATCTACACCATGAGCATCTCCGTACGCACACACACGCTCCTGTTTTACTTCCAGAACAGCACCAATCAATCTACTGATAACAATTCAACTGTTATTGTCTTATTGGTGCCACACCTAATTTAGATCTGTTCCATCTTTCTGTGACTATGTTCACGGCAGAAGTGAATGGCATCAAATTTTAAAATGTAAATAACTATAATTGACCCAATTTGGTAAGCAGTGAGAATCCCCACTCACAGTTAGCGCTGTGGATGAAGTGACAGCGGAAACTGCCAAGCCCTGCCTGTACACCTGGATTCCATGTAACCATGGCCTTGCAAATTGACAGAGGCACAACGGTGGACAAATACGATTTGCAGAATAAATGCACACATGTAGTACCCACATACATGTTTGACTGTGGATTAGATGTGACTTTAGCTTTTGTTTGAATTGCAGCTATCCAGTATGCAGCCCCCCCCCCCCCCCCCCCGCTCCTTTGTAATCACCGCAGATTTCCAAATGTAATCTTGTTCTGATTGGGCATGCACTGTTCCCTGGACTAACATGATTATTTCTGTTTTCTAAGGCGATCTGGTTGTAGCCTGTGTCAAACAAGGTGCTCAACACCCACCGCGCGTTCTGTTGAATGGTTGGCGCTCTCAGCTATATTTGCAGTACATGTGGTGTGAATATTCCGTTAGGAATTATTTTAATTGCAATGCAGAAAATGAAAGAAAGTTCAGACGTCACGCCCGGCATTCACGTCCTGGGGATTGAAAGATAACCTGGCACCGGGCCAACCTTTGACTCATTTTCCAGTTACCATCGGATCCATAGTCTTCGCCTGTTGTTGGAAAACGCCGTCTGAACGTATGTTCCATCCGGCGCTTAAAAAAATTGTAATGCCTGTGTAATTCAGAGGAACAATTTCAACTGAGAGCGCTAATAATGCCTAGTTTAGGGTGTGCTGCATAGCCAGTAGGTAGGCGGGAGATGAAGCTGCAGAAAAGACTCAAAAGTGCAAAACATGCATTTGCCTCAGATTTCCCCCTGCGACGTATTCAAAGCTAACCCCACAGGAGCGCCCTTTGTCACAGAAAGGGAATAAACTTTCATCTCGCAGAAATGGAGGTTTACAACGGAAGTGCGAGTGAGTAGAAAATAAATGCACCAATCGTTTATCTCCGGATTATTCAAACATGCTTAGCAACTTTTAGATCTCATGTGTTTGTTGAGGGAAAGTCTACATAAAGTCCATCGACTATAACTGTTGTGCACCACAAGTATTTGCATTTTAAGTTTACATCATGTGGGACCCGCCAGTGATATTTATGCAGGCCGAATTTCTACAGAGTTAAATTATAGGTGCAGTAATTCAATTTGTTAATCTTCGAACTGCTTTTCAATTCAATCATAATTTACATAATTATCAATATCTATCAATTGCCCCCTGGTTTTGTAGTCCGGGAAAGGGAACAGTGACCCATTCAGATACTGTCAGCAAGCTATTGTACACGGGCAAGGGCTTTGTTTTAACGGTTTTATTAAACAGCCATTCAAGTACTGCAACGTTAACCCGCCCTGCAATGAAGCAGGGTCATCTGTAAAACCTATGCAGAGCACTTCATTACATTGTGTTATCCCATGCACCATGATTTTATACCTGGGTCAATATTTTTTTAAAACTCCCCCTTGCCTTTCTCTTTCTCTCTCGCACATACAGACAGAATATATATCTAATGTTTGCTACGAAGGGGTATTTGTATGTGAGCTGTTATTAGCCACAGATCTCTGGTTACTACAAACCTCTCCTTGCTCCCAACTGAAGCCTCATCAAAGTCTGTACTTGATTTGGACAATAATGCCTCTTACGTTTTTAAACAATTGCTCTTTCTATTCCCATTACCTCTTTCTCTAATACATAATTATACATATAGAATACTTAGCCACGCAGTCAATGTTTCGTGTTCCTTCCATGTACCCAAGTGACTGACTTGTACAGTACAAACGCCAACACGTTCCCGGCCATTCAAACATTCCTCACAGGCAGGATGGTCAGCTCAAGTACCCAATTCATTGTTTCCAAATCCACCTACCCTGCACCTCTTTGGGTTGTGGGGGCGAAACCCATACAAACACGGGGAGAATGTGCAAACTCCACATGGACAGTGACCCTGAGCCGGGATCGAACCTGGGACCTCGGCGCCGTGAGGCTGCAGGGCTACCCACTGCGCCACCGTACTGCCCCTCTCTCGCGTGTCTGCTGCGGCTGGGAGTTGCAAGCGAACCTGCGAACTTTGAGACCGACGGGGTAAAACAGATCTTCAGGCACGTTTTGTGCAGTATCCCAAAAGCTACAAACTTTACTGTTACCCATTCATGGAGTTCCACAACTGAGTCTGAAAAATCACAGGATATCCACTGGATTGGCCACGGAATGTCTTTCAAGCATTTAACCAACCAATTAGTTACAACATTAACTGAATGCATGACTCAGTACAGCAGTTGATTAATAGTCAGATTGTATAGTTTCTGAAGAGTAAGTCGCATTTCTGACCATTGAACTTGTGCTGACATGGACTAGAGTTGCCAAGAAGGCCTTTCTAAAGACAAATCTAGAAAAAGTAATCTGGTATTCAACTTGTTGCTACCTACAGAGTTTAAAATGTTTACAAAACTGCACGAACCCATCAGGTGGAACTGCTTTGTACGCTGTAGTCGCCGTGATGTGAAGTCTTCTTTTTGTGTTTAAAGGGGTAGGTACTCTGTCGTTTGTTTTACATTTGAGCGTTAGCAACCCGAAATGATGAGCTTAATAAAATTGCGAATGACATCGAACATATTTTCAGAGAGCCATGGGATGATAGAATGATTACAGTACAGGAGGAGGCCATTCAGCCTGTCCTGTCGGTGCCAGCTCCCTGCCCTCCCAATCTCCCGCTCCTTTTGCAAACATGCATTTTCCTTCCCCGGGTGTTTATCCAATTTTCTACTGAACTCCCAAGCTGAAGCTGCTTCCACCAGTCTCGCAGACAGGACATTGTAAATTCTAACCACTTGTTTCCTAAGTCACCCTTTGCTTCATTAACCAACACCTTTTCACATCCTTCCCAACGAGCAGTGCGCCGCACTGGATGCAGTAATCGAGTTGAAACCAAGCCAGTGTTTTGTAATGGTTCATCAGAACTTCTGTGTGGTTGTGTTCTACGGCTTTATTGCATGAAGGCCATGATTTTGTTAAACTTTCTCAGCGCGCCATGCCACCTTCCATGTGCACAAATATACCCCTCAGCTGTCTCTATTCCTGCCCTCCCTGTGGCATGTATCCTTTCGATTGCTTCCCCCGCTCTTTCTAACGATATAAATCACTTCACACTCCCCCCGCATGACATTGCATCTGGCACGCGTCCGCCCATTCCACCAAGCTGCCAATGTCCTCTTGCTGCCCATCACTACCCACCTGACAGTTCTCAATATTTTCAGGTTTTGGTGCAAACTTTCATCTAATTTTCTTAAATTTTCAACACTGGGACCTGAACCGTTGACAGACACCTGTGATGTAAGACGTAGATTCCAAATGATACAAGGCCTTGTTCTGGTGACGACATAAACTGGCTGTAAAGATCATGGGATGAAATCGGCGGAATAAAACTGCAGCGATTAATATAGTTCATTTTTCAACCTTCCTACATCATGTTTGAAGGGAAAGATTGAAAGTGGGCTCAAAGAGTTGGATTGGCTTTTGTAGAGAGACGTGGAGTAACGAATTCACCTTTTTGGGGGGCTGGCCTCATTTCAGTGAAGCCACATCTTATTGTCATTCTGGTCCAATGTGAAGCCTGTGATAATCGACTGTTCAAGGATTGTTCGGAATCTCAGTTCTCGTTTCGCCTACTCTGGACAAATGTCCCACCTTTGTGCAATCGATGTAAACCGCTGTGAGCAAACGGGATTCCCCCAGTCTGGATTTTCCGTTTATTACACCTCAAGTTTGCCAGTACCTTTGGGAATGTAGCTATCCAGTGAAGTCAAATTTAGCCAGGGCCAGAATTGCAAGGAAGCGAACAGGTGACGGCATTGCTTGAAATTGATTTAAAGGGTAAACAGTTGAGATTGACTAATGACGGTCCCGCGCCTTTAATATGTCTTTAAAAATGTTGAACTTAAAAAAAAAGTTTTTCCAACCCCCCCCCCGCCCCCGCGTTATGCCCCAGCAGTTTCCCTTTAAAAAGTAAAAGCCTTCAACACAGACTGCTGTGATAGGAGGGAGGTGGCGTCCAGACAGCCAATGGGTACCCGGGGAGGGCGGGCGACGTGCGTGTCCCGGTAGAAAAGGCGCGGAGTCGGCGCTGGACGGAGCTGTCAATCACACAGAGAGAAAGAAAAAGCTTTGCAACTCAGCAGCGTTAGAGGATTACACTAAATGCAGAGCGAACTCCTCCTCCCCAATTACTCACACAAGGCTTTGCTTTGCAGAAGAGTAACTTACTAAAAACAACAAGGCTTCAAGTCTGCAGCTTTCTGCATCGAGATCAGGCATTGCAAGAACCCTGTATTTTTTTTCTAAATCTCTCCATGTGAATCAACTATCGACAACATATTTTGATGGGAGTTGTTTAAAGAGAGTGGGCTCCCCCCCCCCCCCCCCACCCCCCCTTTTAAAAAAAAACGGTTCCAAGTGACGTGATTATTATTTTTTTCTTGCTCTTATTCGTTTCAAAAAAAGAAAGACCGGACCTCGCTTTTATTTAAAAAGAAAAGAAATTGAGGCAGAGACTGAGAGAACTGTTTGCCTAAATGCATGGGCTAGGTCTGCGACTTATGGAAGTTCTGGGCTCGAAATCTGAACAAGACACGTGTAATTTTCGTCAGTCAGCGATGCTTTTCCACGGAATCTCAGGGGGTGAAATGCAGGGAGTTATGGAGGAGATCGAAAGACGAGCCAAGAACGAGCCAGCCATCAGCTCGGGGGTAGACATGGGAGAGAGAGACACGGTAGGCAACAGAGCTTTCGCAGTTTTTCAATATCTATCTCTGTATCTCAGTGTGGAGGACTGCGCCGTGATTGGGCAATTGTTATTTAACATAATAATTTGTGCACCAAAGCTTCACGAAGTTCTGTATCTCTATTCATCTAAAAAATAAAATAAAAGATAGTCATGATTGGGAGCATGTTAACTGCAAAGACATTTTTAAAAATTAAAACCGAATGACCAGGATTCCATCTGGAGTCTTACCGATATCATCTGGGGCATTTATCAGATTTGTATTAGGCATTAAAATGTATCAGTTTTTAAATGAAGATGTACTTGGGGGGTGGGGGGGGGGGGGGATCCAGCAACTTTAGAGAATTCCAGCCTGTCCTTTCAAAAACTCTACCGACGAGCTGATCCGTCTCGCTTGGAGTGTACTCCGGATTTTTTTGTTGCAACTGTCCTCTCGAAACCGAATCAAACTTAACTGAAGAATTGAAAGGTTTTTTGATGAATTTGAATTCGATGGAGTTTTCTTTCTCAAATTGAAACCGCGATCAAAGCCAGTGGGGTAACGTTCAGACCAAGGGAAGGACCAAATAACTGGAGAAAAACACGCTCGCAGATGGTAGTTTAGCTGAAAGCCCCGAGGAAGCTTTTGTCGGAAGATGGCATTTTTAAAAGGTGGCTAAAGTTGGTCATATGTATCAATTGAATCTAACAGCACATTTGACAAGCTGACCCCGAACCATGCAGTTTAAAACGTTTCACAGGATTTGTGCGAATATACACGCCTTTCGTTGGCAGATTTATTTCACTGGGCTGCTGCCTAGATTACAGGGAGATGCTCACAAATGGGCTGCTTTCCGCTAGGGTAGCTGAAAGACTTCAGGATGCGGGAGCTCAGGAAAGGCCTGTATCAAAAATAATGACATCTCATAAATCCGCGACGTTAAATGTTGACAATCGCTGCAAGACAATATGATTAACAGCGCGGGGAAGGAATAGGGATCCTTGTATGCAAAATGTATTCGATGGAGTGGAATTGGTACTGGGCACACTCTACACTTCTGCACTGCTGAGATGTTTTAAACTACAGTTGTAGAGATGGATGGAAGCAAGGTTCTCGGTGTGTATAATGGGGCAGGTAGAGCAGGTAGTCCCCTTGAATCATGTGAGAATTTGAACTTTAAAGTGCCTGACGGCCCGGCACAGTTAATAAATGAGCGATTTTTACAACACGGCGACGTGAGAGAATTAAATGAATATTTGCAATTCTGATGAATTGCACCTACCGGCCATTTGGTTAACCAGCAAACCTGATACTAAACAACACAGCTTCGGTTAGAACACACCCTGATTCTCTCTTTTTAAAATATCCATTATATCATTTGCCAGAATTAAAACGTTGCGGTGGAATTCACTCCACCAGAATTGAAAAATTGATTCACGGTTGATTTAATGGATGGTGCTAGCTCTTTCCCCAGATGATAAGATGTAACCCTATCTCTGGTGCGTTGCAAAGTGGGTGCTGATGGGGTGTATCCTGCTGGTGTTTTTTGCAGACTATGCCGTCCATTAGTAGCGAGAGACCGGCTCTGTGTGCAGGCTGTGGGGGGAAGATCTCAGACCGTTATTATCTGCTGGCTGTGGACAAGCAGTGGCACATGCGCTGCCTCAAGTGCTGTGAATGTAAACTGGCCCTGGAATCCGAATTGACCTGCTTCGCTAAGGATGGCAGCATCTATTGCAAAGAGGATTACTACAGGTACCTAGACATGTTTATGAAAGAAAAACTCCACACAATCAAAATGTCAACTGTAACCTTCAGTAAACAAGGCAGAATATCAGAATTGTACAATAATTACGTGGAATAGTCGGACTTGGACTGACCCCCCTCCCCAAGTAACATTAAACATTACTGCCATCCTTATCTGAATCCATGTGTGTGAATTAAAGACTTTGCACAAGAAGCCCTTCAGACCTGATACCATATTTGTCACCTATTGAAGCCGAGGCAAAGTGGGAGCATTTCTTTCAACTTACGAACTGGGCCGGAATAATTTATGCAGGGCCTTTTCTTTAATTGTTTTATACAACGAGATGGCAAATGTTTAAGATGTATTTACTGCAGAATCCTGTTACCATGCCCATGAAGATAGCGTCAAAGCAAAGCGAGAGGATTATCTATCTCTGATAGAAATGACTCGCGATACTTAATTCAAGTACCCAATTAAATTGTTATATGCAAGGCCCTGGCTGCTTGTAACCAGCTACTGGAGACACTTAATATATATATAAATGTATTAAATCAAGATATTAGCACTTACACGTTTAAAATAGAGTATAATAGAATCAGCGAAATGTAACTCCTGTTGATATTCTAATTAAGCTAATTGTGTCCTAATTTGAGTATGATAAAATTTAAATTTAGATAAATTTGGATAGAGTTTAATGGAAGCAACTAACGGTTAAATATGAGCGAATGGACAAGACCCAGTAGGATAGGAAAAGTCTATTAGAATAATCTGGCTGAACACAAAACATTCCGAATTCACGGGGCCGACAATGATAGAGTTGCAACTATTTTAACAGCGAAAGAACAGGAACCAAGCTGCGGTTAACTGCTTCAATTGTATTGGGACTTTATGCCATTAAATCGAATGCGAGGTATCAGTTAACTATTGTCTGAATTGAAGTTGTGGCGAATGTAGAGAGTTAACCCCCCCCCCCCACCCCCCCCCCCCCCGCTATTGCTATTGGGAAGGAACGGAGAGAGAAAATATACCCCTCTAAACTGATTATTCACGGGGAGTTCAGCATGAGTTGCTACTATCCAGTATTGTTTCCGTATTTTTATTGTAACGCAATGGAACACTAAATTAACACGCCCTGAATAGAAAGACAGCACCTTTTGAAAGTAGTGTACACACGTGAGTCTATGGATGATAATATGGGGGGAAAATGACCACCTAATTGACACAATCCACATTGAGCGCGAAATAAGTGAACTCTTAAAGTAAAAGGTTGCTGGTAATAAACAGGTCGAAAGATATATTAATATAAAGATACGTTTATTTATCTAAAGGTGTGTTTATTTACTCGCGATTTCACCACGTAACCGTCAGATTGTCCGATGCGAAAATTCCGCAGTACACTCTTTTATTTACATACTTCATTCAAATAGTTAATTTTTTAATGATGCGGGTTTGCACCGAGCGTAATGTTTTATGCATGATTTTCTAATTAGAGGACCGCGCCACGTAATTTAAAGCAACTCGCCAAATTAAAACCTGGTGTTTATTTCAGCAGGCATGTTCTTTTATAGCAGACACAGAATGAGCCAAATATATATTGACACCTTCCATGAAATAGAATAAATGCACAGTATTTATACTTCTTATGGAAAATGGGAATGAATCTCGTGGAGATGTCTATCTTCAAACTGAAACAGCGAATGCAATGAGAGTCAATAACAGCACTGCCATTACATTGTCACAATCTTTAGCATGACATGATAAAGTTTGTGAGCTATGATAAAGGGCTCGGAGTTATGGGTAGACACATTACGACAGCTTAAATTTCTAATTGTTCTGGTGTAAACAAAAACGAAATTACTTGTTTCGTTAGTATTTGAATGGTCAACTAAAGTGGAACTGCCGTGCATTTAAAAGATTCAGGCGGTATAATCTGGATTTTAAACTAAAAATTATTTCCCCAGTGTGCCCCAGCAAGTGCTTCAACTTTAAACCCTCAGAACAGGAACAACTCATTGTCGAAATAAGGACCGATTGTAAAACGAACTAAACGTTTTTCTGCACGAATTGCGTTACAATAATAACGATTTAAAAAAATAATAAATATTAAAAACAAAACACACAATAACGACATTGGTCTTCCTCAAGCGCCACAGTGGAACTGGCCTCAACAATATTTGGCACCGACAGTGTGGATCCCGCTGAACTGGGGGGTGGGGTGGGGGGTGTCAGAAATTTAACAGGTCAGGGATGAAGAGACAACCTCAACCTCGAGAGTGAATGATGTTTAAAATGACATTTCAGACGGACAAAGTAAAAGCAGATACATTCTGAATATGCCCCGCACCAGAAGGATCACAGTCAATCCTGTTAATATATGATCACAATGCTAAATAGAAACTGGCAAACTCTGCAGCTGCATTAACTGCCTTTAGCGACTAAATATGGCTGGGCCTTGCTAGCTGGGAATGCTGTGGTGGAGGCGGTGGGAGTGAGGTTGGGGGGGGGGGGGGGGCAGCCTGCTTTGATTGTTGTGTGCGCGGCACCCTAAATACATTCAAAAATAACCCCTTTGTAGCATTGGTCCAGACGGCGACAGAATATTCATAGCGACCCTAAAAAGATGCACGTTTTTCGCGCGATTGGACAAAAGGTACCAACATGTTTTAATATTTATGCTTCCTCCCCCCCCCCCCCTCATCCCTCCTCCGCCCCCCCCCTCCCACCGCAGGAGATTCTCCGTGCAGAGGTGCGCCAGATGTCACCTCGGGATCTCAGCATCAGAAATGGTGATGAGAGCAAGAGACCTGGTCTATCACTTGAACTGTTTCACATGCACCACTTGCAACAAAATGCTGGCAACCGGCGATCACTTTGGGATGAAGGACAGCCTGGTGTACTGCAGGATTCACTTCGAGACTCTGATTCAGGGGGAATTCCAGGCTCACTTCAATCACACGGACGTGGGCTCCAAGAGTGGCGCCGCTCTGGGGCTACCCTTCTATAACGGGATGGGCACTGTTCAGAAAGGACGACCCCGCAAGAGGAAGAGCCCAGGACCCGCGGCCGACCTCACGGCTTACAACGCAGGTAGGACTCCCCCGCCCCTCCATAAAAAAACAACCCCGCTGAAGGATGGGTCGGTTGTGGTGGCTCCTGATGTGGGAACAATAGTTGCTATTTGTAGTGATGCACAGTGCCTGCATTTTGGCCTTCCTGGTTAACACCATAACTCTATCACTGTCACAACAGAGGAGCAAAACACCCCGGGAGATAGCACAGCAACATTAACTTTCCTTGGGACACTGTGTTGCTTTAATTCGCCAACACGTCCTGCAGCCACTAACATTGGCACTAACTCGTATATTTGAAGCTACGGTTCGTGGCTAAGAATCAATGACAAATGTGAGGAGAGAATGGTGCATAAATTCCAGTGTTCCTATTCCAACCACTGGGTCACTCTCTCTTTGTCATCTGGGACCCCGCTGGCGCCGTTCCAATGAAGCCTTCCAACAGAAGCTTCCCCACTGTGGAATCCCCCCTCCCCTCACCTCTCTCCCTCCCTCCCTCCTTCCTTCACTGCCAGGATTTTCCATCCCCCCGCCTTCCAGCAGCATCTTTTCACGTCTTGTTTTCCGAGACACGTTATTCTTCTTCTTAAAGGGGAGCTCTTCGCAGTTTAGGCGGGAACTCTCCCAGCAAACTCAACATACCAATGTTGAGCCTGAGGAGAGCAGCGCTCAGTTGGGAAATGCGGGTTGTTTGTGTGGCAGGGAGAGAGGCGGCTACAAAACC
>NW_027309522.1:0-29884 GCF_047496885.1 Scyliorhinus torazame | reverse complement strand
CTTCCTCCCTCCCTCCCTCCAACTCTCCCCCCCTCCCTCCCTCCCACTCTCCCTCGCCCCTCTCTCCCTCTCTCCCTCCCTCCAACTCTCCCTTCCTCCCTCCCTCCCTCACTCCCTCCCTCCAACTCTCCCTCCCTCACACCCTCCCTCCCTCCCTCACTCCCTCCTCCAACTCTCCCTCCCTCCCTCACTCCCTCCCTCCCTCCAACTCTCCCTCCCTCACTCCCTCCAACTCTCCCTCCCTCACTCCCTCCAACTCTCCCTCCCTCCCGACCTCCCCCTCCCTCCAACTCTCCTTCCCTCCCTCCAACTCTCCCTCCCTCCCTCCATCCCCCTCCCTCCAACTCTGCCTCCCTCCCTCCCTCCCCCTCCCTCCAACTCTCCCTCTCTCACTCCCTCCCTCACTCCCTCCCTCCAACTCTCCCTCCCTCCCTCTCTCCCTCCCTCCCTCCCTCCAACTCTCCCTATCTCCATCCCTCCCTCCAACTCTCCCTCATTCACTCCAACTCTCCCTCCCTCCCTCCAACTCTCCCTCTCTCACTCCCTTCCTCCCTCCCTCCCTCTCTCCCTCACTCACTCCCTCCCTCCCTCCCTCTATCTCTCCCTCCCTCCCTCCAACTCTCCCTCCAACTCTCCCTCCGTCCCTCCCTCCAACTCTCCCTCCCTCTCTCCCTCCCTCCAACTCTCCCTCCCTCCCTCCCTCCAACTCTTCCTCCCTCCCTCCAACTCTCCCTCCCTCCCTTCAACTCTCCCTCCCTCTATCTCTCCCTCCCTCCCTCTCTCCAACACTCCCTCCAACTCTCCCTACCTCCCTCCAACTCTCCCTCCCTCCCTCCAACTCTCCCTCCCTCCCTCCAACTCTCCCTCCCTCCCTCACTCCCTCCCTCCAACTCTCCCTCCCTCCAACTCTCCCTCACTCCCTCCATCCCTCCCTCTATCTCTCTATCCCTCCCTCCCTCCCTCGAACTCTCCCTCCCACCCTCACTCCAACTCTCCCTCCCTCCTTCAAACTCACCCTCCCACTCTCCCTCCCTCCCTCCAACTCTCCCTCCCTCCCTCCCTCCAACTGTCCCTCCCCTCCCTCCCACTCTCCCTCCCTCACTCCCTCCCTCCCTCCAACTCTCCCTCCCTCACTCACTCCAACTCTCCCTCCCTTCCTCCAACTCTCCCTCCCTCCAACTCTCCCTCCCTCCCTCGCTCCCTCTATCCCTCCCTCTACATCTCCCTCCCTCCCTCCCTCCAACTCTCCCTACCTCCCTCGAGCTCTCCTCCCTCCCTCCCACTCTCCCTCCCTCCCTCCCACTCTCTCTCCCACTCTCCCTCCCTCCCACCAACTCTCCTCCAACTCTCCCTCCAACTCTCCCTCCCTCCCTCCCACTCTCCCCCCTCCCTCCGTCCAACTCTCCCTCCCTCCCTCCCTCCCACTCTCCCTCCCTCCCTCCATCTCTCACTCCAACTCTCCCTCCCTCCCTCGAGCTCTCCCTCCCTCCCTCCCACTCTCCCTCCCTCCCTCCCTCCCTCCCTCCGTCCATCCCTCCCTCCAACTCACCCCCTCCCACTCTCCCACCCTCCCTCCCTCCCACTCTCCCTCGATCCCTCCCTCCAACTCTCCCTCCCTCACTCCCTCCCTCCCTCCAACTCTCCCTCCCTCCCTCCAACTCTCCCTCCCTCCAACTCTCCTCCCTCCAACTCCCCTCCCTCCCTCATTCACTCCCTCCCTCTCTCACTCCCTCCCTCCAACTCTCCCTCCCCCCCTCCAACTTCCCTCCCTCCCTCCCTCACTCCCTTCCTCCCTCCCTCACTCCCATCCTCCCTCCCTCCAACTCTCCTTCCCTCTCTCCCTTCCTCCCTCCCTCCAACTCTCCCTCCCTCCAACTCTCCCTCCCTCCCTCCACTCTCCCTCCCTCACTCCCTCCAACTCTCCCTCCCTCCCTCCCTCCAACTCTCCCTCACTTCCTCCATCCCTCCACACTCCCTCCCTCCTTCCCTCCCTCCAACTCTCCCTCACTCCCTCCATCCCTCCCTCCCTCCCTCCCTCGCTCCCTCCAATTCTCCACCCCTCCGTCCAACTCTCCCTCCCTCCCTACAACTCTCCCTCCCTCACTCCCTTCCTCCCGCCCTCCCACCAACTCTCCCTCCCTCCCTCCAACTCTCCCCCCCACACTCCCTTCCTCCCTCCCTCCCACACTCCTCCAACTCTCCCTACCTCCCTCCCTCCAACTCTCCTCCAACTCTCCCTCCCTCACTCCCTCCTTCACTCCGTCCAACTCTCCCTCACTCCCTCCCACTCACCCTCCCTCCCTCCAACTCTCCCTCCCTCCCTCCCTCCCTCCTACTCTCCCGCCCACTCTCCCTCCAACTCTCCCTCCCTCCCTCCAACTCTCCCACCCTCCCCCCTCCATCCATCCCTCCCTCCAACTCTCCCTCCCTCCTCCCTCCCTCCCTCTCTCACTCCCTCCCTCCCTCCAACTCTCCCTCCCTCCCTCCAACTCTCCTCCCTCACTCCCTTCCTCCCTCCCTCACTCCCATCCTCCCTCCCTCCAACTCTCCCTTCCTCTCTCCCTTCGTCCCTCCTCCCTCCCGCCAACTCTCCCTCCCTCCAACTCTCCCTCCCTCCCTCCTCCAACTCTCCCTCCCTCACTCCCTCCAACTCTCCCTCACTCCCTCCCTCCAACTCTCCTCACTCCCTCCATCCCTCCCTCCCTCCAACTCTCCCTCCCTCCTTCCCTCCCTCCAACTCCTCCTCCCCCATCCCTCCCCTCCCTCTCTACCTCGCTCCCTCCCAACTCTACACCCCTCCCTCCAACTCACCCTCCCTCCCTCCAACTCTCCCTCCCTCACTCCCTTCTTCCCTCGCTCCCTCCCTCCCACCAACTCTCCTCCCTCCCTCCAACTCTCCTCCCACACTCCCTTCCTCGCTCCCTCCCACACTCCCTCCAACTCTCCCTCCCTCCCTCCAACTCTCCCTCCAACTCTCCCTCCCTCACTCCCTCCGTCACTCCCACCAACTCTCCCTCACTTCCGTCACTTCCGTCACTCCCACCCCTCCAACTCTCCCTCTCTCCCTTCCTCACTCCCTCCCTCCCTCACTCCCTTCCTCCCTCACTCCCTCCCTCCAACCCTCCCTCCCTCCCATCCTCCCTCCTTCACTCCCTCCCTTCCTCCCTCCAACTCTCCCTCCCTCCCTCCCACACACCCTCCTCCCTCTCTCCCTCCCTCCCTCCACCCCTCCCTCCATCCCTCCCTCACTCCATCCCTCCCTCCCTCCCTCCAACCCTCACTCCATCTCTGCCTCAATCCCTCCCTTCCTCCCTCCAACTTCCCTCCCTCCCCCCTACTCCACCTCACCCTCCCTCCCTCCCTCCAACTCTCCCTCCCTCCAACCTTCCCTCCCTCCCTCCATCTCTCCTTCCCTCCCTCCCTCCAACTCTCCCTCCCTCCCCCCCTTCCTCCCTCCATCCCTCCTCCCTCACTCCATCCCTCCCACCTGCCCTCCCTCCCTCACTCCATCCCTGCCTCCACCCTCCCTCCCTCATTCCCTCCCTCCCCTTCCATCTTTCCCTCCCTCCCTCCATCCCACCCTCCCTCCATCACTCCCTCCCGCACTCCATCCCTCTATCTCTCCCTCCCTCGCTCTATATCTCCCTCCCTCTCTCCCTCCCTCTATCACTCCCACCCTCCCTCCCTCTCTCCCTCCCTCTATCACTCCCACCCTCCCTCCCTCTCTCCTACCTCCACCGTGCCCCTCTTCCTCCCTCCCTCCCTCTCTCCCTCCCACCCTCCCTAAATCCCCGTCCTTCCCACTCTCCGTCCCACCCCCCATCCCCCCCCCTCCCTCTATCCCCCACCCACCATCTCTCCCTCCCTCCTTCTCACCTCCCTACCTCCCACCCACCATCTCACCCTCACTCCCTCCCTCCCCCGTCCCTCCCACCCTCTCTTCCTCCCTCCCTCCCTCCTTCCCTCCCTCCCCTCCCCCACCCTCCCCCCATCTCTTCCTCCCACCCACTCTCCCCACCCACCCTCCATCTCTCCCATCCTCCTTCTCTCCCCCTCCCACCCACCCACCATCACTCCCTCCCTCCCTCACTCCCCGTCCCTCCCTCCCTCACTCCCTCCCTCATTCCCTTCCTCCCTCCCTCCCTCCAACCCACTCTCCCTCCCCCCTCACTCCCTCTCTCCCTCCCACCAACTCTCCCCTTCCTCCCTCCCTCCCCACTCCCTCCCTCCCTCACCCTCCTACCAACTCACCTCCCTCCAACTCTCCCTCCCTCACTCCCTCCTCACTCCCTCCTCCAACTCTCCCTCCCTCCCTCACTCCCACCCTCCCTCCAACTCTCCCTCCCTCCCTCCAACTCTCCCCCCTCCCTCCAACCCACTCTCCCTCCCCCTCTCTCCCTCTCTCCCTCCCTCCAACCTCCCTTCCTCCCTCCCTCCCTCACTCCCTCCCTCCCTCACTCCATCCTTCCAACTCTCCCTCCCTCCAACACTCCCCACCCTCACTCCCTCCCTCCCCTCCCTCACTCCCTCACTCCATCCTTCCAACTCTCCCTCCCTCCAACTCTCCCTTCCTCCCTCCCTCCCTCCCTCTCTCCCTCCCTCACTCCCTCCTTCCAACTCTCCCTCCCTCCAACTCTCCCTCCCTCACTCCCACCCTCCCTCCCTCACTCCCTCCAACCCACTCTCCCTCCCCCTCTCTCCCTCTCTCCCTCCCTCCAACTCTCCCTTCCTCCCTCACTCCCTCACTCCCTCCCTCCCTCACTCCATCCTTCCAACTCTCCCTCCCTCCAACTCTCCCTTCCTCCCTCCCTCCCTCCCTCTCTCCCTCCCTCACTCCCTCCTCCAACTCTCCCTCCCTCCAACTCTCCCTCCCTCACTCCCACCCTCCCTCCCTCACTCCCTCCAACTCTCCCTCCCTCCCTCACTCCCTCCCTCCCTCCAACTCTCCCTCCCTCCCTCCAACTCTCCCTCCCTCCCGACCTCCAACTCTCCCTCCCTCCCTCCCTCCAACTCTCCTCCCTCCAACTCTCCCTCCATCCCTCCCTCTATCTCTCCCTCCCTCCCTCCCTCCAACTCTCCCTCCCTCCCTCCCTCCAACTCTCCCTCCCTCCCTCCCTCCAACTCTTCCTCCCACCCTCCAACTCTCCCTCCCTCCCTCCCTCCAACTCTCCCTCCCTCCCTCCCTCCAACTCTCCCTCACTCCCTCCCTCCATCCCTCCAACTCTCCCTCCCAATCTCCCTCCAACTCTCCCTCCCTCACTCCCTTCCTCCCTCCCTCCCTCCAACTCTCCCCCTCCCTCCCTCCCTCCCTCCCTCCCTCCCACTCTCCCTCCCTCCCGCCCTCCCACTCTCCCTCCCTTCCTCCCTCCCTCCCTCCAACTCTCCCTCCCTCCCTCCCTCCGACTCTCCTCCCTCCCTCCAACTCTCCCTCCCTCCCTCCAACTCTCCCTCCCTCCCTCCCGCCATCCCTCCCTCTATCTCTCCCTCCCTCCCTCCCTCCAACTCTCCCTCCAACTTCGCTCCCTCCAACTCTCCCTCCCTCCAACTCTCCCTCCCTCCCTCCAACTCTCCCTCACTCCCTCTCTCCAACGCTCCCTCCCTCCAACTCTCCCTCACTCCCTCCATCCCTCCCTCTATCTCTCCATCCCTCCCGCCCTGACTCCCACTCTCCCTCCCTCCCTCCAACTCACACTCCCACTCTCCCTCCCTCCCTCCATCTCTCCCTCCCTCCCTCCCTCCAACTCTCCCTCCCCTCCCTCCCACTCTCCCTCCCTCACTCCCTCCCTCCCTCACTCCCTCCACACTCTCCCTCCCTCCCTCTAACTCTCCCTCTCTCCCTCCAACTCTCCCTCCCTCCCACACTCCCTCCATCCCTCCCTCTATCTCTCCCTCACTCCCTCCCTCCAACACTCCCTCCAACTCTCCCTCCCTATCTCCAACTCTCCCTCCCTCCCTCCAACTCTCCCTCCCTCCCTCCTCCCTCCCTCCCTCCCACTCTCCCTCCCTCCCTCCAACTCTCCCTCCTTCCCTCCCTCCCTCCCACTCTCCCTCCCTCCCTCCACCAACTCTCCCTCCCTCCCTCCCTCCCACTCTCCCTCCCTCCCTCCAACTCTCCCTCCAACTCTCCCTCCAACTCTCCCTCCCCCCTCCCACTCTCCCTCCCTCCCTCCAACTCTCCCTCACTCCCTCCATCCCTCCCTCTATCTCTCCATCCCTCCCGCCCGCACTCCCCACTCTCCCTCCCTCCCCCCAACTCACCCTCCCACTCTCCCTCCCTCCCTCCAACTCTCCCTCCTCCCTCAAACTCTCCCTCCCCTCCCTCCCACTCTCCCTCACTCACTCCCTCCCTCCCTCCCTCACTCCCTCCAACTCTCCCTCCCTCCCTCCAACTCTCCCTCTCTCCCTCCAACTCTCCGTCCCTCCCTCACTCCCTCCATCCCTCCCTCTATCTCTCCCTCACTCCCTCCCTCCAACTCTCCCTCCAACTCTCCCCTCCCTATCTCCAACTCTCCCTCCTCCCTCCAACTCTCCCTCCTCCCTCCTCCCACCCTCCCTCCCACCCTTCCTCCCTCCAACTCTCCCTCCAACTCCCCTCCTTCCCTCCCTCCCTCCCACTCCCCTCCCTCCCTCCGTCCACACTCCTCCCTCCCTCCTACCTCCCACCCACCCCTCCAACTCACCCTCCAACTCTCCCTCCAACTCTCCCTCCTCCCTCCCACCCACCCTCCCTCCCACCCAACCTCCCTCCCTCACCCCACCCCCTACTCTCCCGCCCACTCTCCCACCCTCCCTCCAACTCTCCCTCCCTCCCTCCAACTCTCCCACCCTCCCTCCATCCATCCCTCCCTCCAACTCTCCCTCCCCTCCCACTCTCCCACCCCCCTCCCTCCCACTCTCCCTCACTCCCTCCCTCCCACTCCCCTCCCTCCCTCCCTCCAACTCTCCCCCTCACTCCCTCCCTCCCTCCAACTCTCCCTCCTCCCTCCCTCCAACTCTCCCTCCCTCCAACTCTCCTCCCTCCAACTCTCCCTCCCTCCCTCCAACTCTCCCTCCCTCCCTCACTCCCTCCTCCAACCTCCCTCCCTCCAACTCTCCCTCACTCCCTCCATCCCTCCCTCTATCCTCCATCCCTCCCGCCCTCACTCCCACTCTCCCTCCCTCCCTCCAACTCACACTCCCACTCTCCCTCCCACCCTCCATCTCTCCCACCCTCCCTCCCTCCAACTCTCCCTCCCCTCCCTCCCACTCTCCCTCCCTCACTCCCTCCCTCCCTCACTCCCTCCAACTCTCCCTCCCTCCCTCAACTCTCCCTCTCTCCCTCCAACACTCCCTCCCTCCCACACTCCCTCCATCCCTCCCTCTATCTCTCCCTCACTCCCTCCCTCCAACTCTCCCTCCAACTCTCCCTCCCTATCTCCAACTCTCCCTCCCTCCCTCCAACTCTCCCTCCCTCCCTCCTCCCTCCCTCCCTCCCCACTCCCCTCCCTCCCTCCAACTCTCCCTCCTTCCCTCCCTCCCTCCCGCTCTCCCTCCCTCCCTCCATCCAACTCTCCCTCCCTCCCTCCCTCCCACTCTCCCTCCCTCCCTCCAACTCTCCCTCCAACTCTCCCTCCCTCCTCCCACTCTCCCTCCCTCCCTCCAACTCTCCCTCACTCACTCCATCCCTCCCTCTATCTCTCCATCCCTCCCGCCCGCACTCCCACTCTCCCTCCCTCCCTCCAACTCACCCTCCCACTCTCCCTCCCTCCCTCCAACTCACCCACCCCCACCAACTCTCCCACCCCACCCTCCCACTCACCCTCACTCACTCCCTCCCACCCTCCCTCACTCCCTCCAACTCTCCCTCCCACCCTCCACACTCCCTCTCACCCTCCAACTCTCCCTCCCCCTCACATCCCTCCATCCCTCCCTCTATCTCTCCCTCACTCCCTCCCTCCAACACTCCCTCCAACTCTCCCTCCCTATCTCCAACTCTCCCTCCCTCCCTCCAACTCTCCCTCCCACCCTCCTCCCTCCCACCCCCCACCCCCCCTCCTCCAACCTCCCTCCAACTCTCCCCCTCCCTCCCACCCACCCACTCCCCTCCCTCCCTCCGTCCAACTCTCCCTCCCTCCCTACACTCCCTCCCACCCCCAACTCACCCTCCAACTCACCATTCAACCTCCCTCCACCCTCCCACTCTCCCTCCCACCCACCAACCTCCCTCCCTCACACCCCCCTCCTACACTCCCCCCACTCACCCACCCTCCCTCCAACCTCTCCCACCCACCCTCCAACCTCCCACCCTCCTCCACCATCCCACCCTCCAACTCTCCCTCCCACCCACACTCCCACCCTCCCACCCACCCACTCTCCCACACTCCCTCCCACCCCACCTCCCCCCACCCACCCTCCAACTCACCCTCCCACACTCCCTCCCTCCCTCCAACTCTCCCTCCCTCCCTCCCCACTCTCCCTCCCTCCAACTCTCCTCCCCAACTCCCCCCCTCCCTCCCTCCAACTCTCCCTCCCTCCCTCCCTCCAACACTCCCTCCCTCCCTCACTCCCTTCCTCCCTCCCTCACTCCCATCCTCCCTCCCTCCAACTCTCCCTCCCTCTCCCTCCCCCACCCTCCCCTCCGCCAACTCTCCCTCCCTCCAACTCTCCCTCCCTCCCTCCCTCCAACTCTCCCCTCCCTCCCTCCAACTCTCCCTCCCCCCTCCACTCTCCCTCACCCATCCCATCCCTCCCTCCCTCAACTCTCCCTCCACCTCCTTCCCTCCCTCCAACTCTCCCTCACTCCTCCATCCCTCCCTCCCTCTCTACCTCGCTCCCTCCAACTCTACACCCCTCCTACACCCCTCCCTCCAACTCACCCTCCCTCCCTCCAACAATCCCTCCGTCACTCCCTTCCTCCCTCGCTCCCTCCCTCCCACCAACTCTCCTCCTCCCTCCAACTCTCCCTCCCACACTCCTTCCTCCCTCCCTCCCACACTCCCTCCAACTCTCCCTCCCTCCCTCCAACTCTCCCTCCAACTCTCCATCCCTCACTCCCTCTGTCACTCCTCCAACTCTCCCTCACTCCGTCATCCCTCCCTCCAACTCTCCCTCTCTCCCTTCCTCACTCCCTCCCTCCCTCACTCCCTCCCTCCAACCTCCCTCCCTCCCATCCTCCCTCCTTCACTCCCTCCCTTCCTCCCTCCAACTCTCCCTCCCTCCCTCCCACACACCCTCCCTCCCTCTCTCCCTCCCTCCCTCCAACCCTCCTTCCATCCCTCCCTCACTCCATCCCTCCCTCACTCCATCCAACCCTCACTCCATCCCTGCCTCAATCCCTCCCTCCCTCCAACTTTCCCTCCCTCCCCCTCCCTCCACCTCTCCCTCCCTCCCTCCCTCCAACTCTCCCTCCTCCAACCCTCCCTCCCTCCATCTCTCCCTCCTCCCTCCCACCAACTCTCCCTCCCTCCCCCCTTCCTCCCTCCATCCCTCCTTCCCTCACTCCATCCCTCCCTCCTGCTCTCCCTCCCTCACTCCATCCCTGCCTCCATCCCTCCTCCCTCATTCCCTCCCTCCCTTCATCTTTCCCTCCCTCCCTCCATCCCACTCTCTCTCCATCACTCCCTCCCGCACTCCATCCCTCTATCTCTCCCTCCCTCGCTCTATATCTCCCTCCCTCTCTCCCTCCCTCTATCACTCCCACCCTCCTCCCTCTCTCCCTCCCTCTATCACTCCCACCCTCCCTCCCTCTCTCCCTACCTCCACCCTGCCCCTCTTCCTCCCTCCCTCCCTCCTTCCCTCCCTCCCTCTCTCCCTCCCACCCTCCCTAAATCCCCCTCCTTCCCACTCTCCGTCCCTCCCTCCATCCCCCCTCCCTCCCTCTCTCCCCCTCCCTCCATCTCTCCCTCCCTCCTTCTCTCCTCCCTACCCTCCTTCCCTCCATCTCTCCTCCCTCCCTCTCTCCCCCGTCCCTCCCGCCCCTCTCTTCCTCCCTCCCTCCCTCCTTCCCTCCCTCCCTCTCTCCCTTCCTCCCCCCATCTCTTCCTCCCTCCCTCTCTCCCACCCACCCTCCATCTCTCCCTTCCTCCTTCTCTCCCCCTACCTCGCTCCCTCCATCCCTCCCTCCCTCCCTCTCTCTCCGTCCCTCCCTCCCTCTCTCCCTCCCTCACTCCATTCCTCCCTCCCTCCCTCCAACTCTCTCCCCTCCCTCCAACACACTCTCCCTCCCCCTCTCTCCCTCTCTCCCTCGCTCCAACTCTCCTTCCTCCCTCACTCCCTCACTCCCTCCCTCCCTCACTCCCTCCTTCCAACTCTCCCTCCCTCCAACTCTCACTCCCTCCCTCCCTCCCTCACTCCCTCCTCCAACTCTGCCTCCCTCCCTGAATCCCTCCCCCCTCCAACTCTCCCTCCCTCCCTCCAACTCTCCCCCCTCCCTCCAACCCACTCTCCCTCCCCCCCTCTCCCTCCCTCCCAACTCTCCCTTCCTCCCTCCCTCCCTCACTCCATCCCTCCCTCCTTCCAACTCTCACTCCCTCCAACTCCCTCCCCTCACTCCCTCCCTCCCTCCCTCACTCCCTCCTCCAACTCTCCCTCCCTCCCTCACTCCCTCCCTACCTCCAACTCTCCCTCCCTCCCTCCAACTCTCCCTCCCACCAACTCTCCCTCCCTCTATCTATCCCTCCCTCCCTCCCTCCAACTCTCCCTCCCTCCCTCCCTCCAACTCTCCCTCCCTTCCTCCAACTCTTCCTCCCACCCTCCAACTCTCCCTCCCTCCCTCCCTCCAACTCTCCCTCCCTCCCTCCCTCCAACTCTCCCTCCCTCCCCCAACTTTACCTCCCTCCCTCCAACTCTCCCTCCCTCCCTCCAACTCTCCCTCCCTCACTCCCTTCCTCCCTCCAACTCTCCCCCTCCCGCCCTCTTTCCCTCCCACTCTCCCTCCCTCCCGCCCTCCCACTCTCCCTCTCACTCCCTTCCTCCCTCCCTCCCTCCAACTCTCCCTCACTCCCTCCGACTCTCCCTCCCTCCCTCCAACTCTCCCTCCCTCCCTCCCTCCAACTCTCCCTCCCTCCCTCCAACTCTCCCTCCTCCCTCACTCCCTCCTCCAACTCTCCCTCACTCCCTCCATCCCTCCCTCTATCTCTCCATCCCTCCCGCCCGCACTCCCACTCTCCCTCCCTCCCTCCAACTCACCCTCCCACTCTCCCTCTCTCCCTCCAACTCTCCCTCCCTCCCTCCCTCCCTCACTCCCTCCAACTCTCCCTCCCTCCAACTCTCCCTCTCTCCCTCCAACTCTCCCTCCCTCCCTCACTCCCTCCATCCCTCCCTCTATCTCTCCCTCACTCGCTCCCTCCAACTCTCCCTCCAACTCTCCCTCCCTATCTCCAACTCTTCCTCCCTCCCTCCAACTCTCCCTCCCTCCCTCCCCCTCCCTCCCTCCCACTCTCCCTCCCTCCCTCCAACTCTCCCTCAATCTCTCCCACCTTCCCTCCCTCCCTCCCACTTTTCCTTCCTCCCTCCGTCCAACTCTCCCTCCCTCCCACTCTCCCTCCCTCCCTCCAACTCTCCCTCCAACTCTCCCTCCAACTCTCCCTCCCTCCCACTCTCCCTCCCTCCCTCCAACTCTCCCTCCCTCACTCCCTCCCTCCAACTCTCCCTCCCTCCCTCCAACTCTCCCTCCCTCCCTCCAACTCTCCCACCCTCCCTCCATCCATCCCTCCCTCCAACTGTCCCTCCCTCCCACTCTCCCACTCTCCCTCACTCCCTCCCTCCCACTCTCCCTCCCTCCCTCCCTCCAACTCTCCCTCCCTCACTCCCTCCCTCCCTCCAACTCTCCCTCCCTCCCTCCCTTCAAATCTCCCTCCCTCCAACTCTCTCTCCCTCCAACTCTCCCTCCCTCCCTCACTCCCTCCCCTCCCTCTCTCACTCCCTCCCTCCCTCCAACTCTCCCTCCCTCCCTCCCTCCAACTCTCCCTCCCTCCCTCACTCCCTTCCTGCATCCCTCACTCCCATCCTCCCTCCATCCAACTCTCCCTCCCTCTCTCCCTTCCTCCCTCCCTCCCTCCTGCCAACTCTCCCTCCCTCCAACTCTCCCTCCCCCCCTCCCTCCAACTCTCCCTCCCTCACTCCCTCCAACTCTCCCTCCCTCCCTCCCTCCAACTCTCCCTCACTCCCTCCATCCCTCCCTCCCTCCAACTCTCCCTCCCTCCTTCCCTCCCTCCAACTCTCCCTCACTCCCTCCATCCCTCCCTCCCTCTCTACCTCGCTCCCTCCAACTCTACACCCCTCCCTCCAACTCACCCTCCCTCCCTCCAACTCTCCCTCCCTCACTCCCTCGCTCCCTCCCTCCCATCAACTCTCCCTCCCTCCCTCCAACTCTCCCTCCCACACTCCCTTCCTCACTCCCTCCGTCACTCCCTCCAACTCTCCCTCACTCCGTCACTCCGTCACTCCCTCCCTCCAACTCTCCCTCTCTCCCTTCCTCACTCCCTCCCTCCCTCACTCCCTTCCTCCCTCACTCCCTCCCTCCAACCCTCCCTCCCTCCCATCCTCCCTCCTTCACTCCCTCCCTTCCTCCCTCCAACTCTCCCTCCCTCCCTCCCACACACCCTCCCTCCCTCTCTCCCTCCCTCCCTCCACCCCTCCCTCCATCCCTCCCTCACTCCATCCCTCCCTCCCTCCCTCCAACCCTCACTCCATCTCTGCCTCAATCCCTCCCTTCCTCCCTCCAACTTTCCCTCCCTCCCCCCTACTCCACCTCTCCCTCCCTCCCTCCCTCCAACTCTCCCTCCCTCCAACCTTCCCTCCCTCCCTCCATCTCTCCTTCCCTCCCTCCCTCCAACTCTCCCTCCCTCCCCCCCTTCCTCCCTCCATCCCTCCTTCCCTCACTCCATCCCTCCCACCTGCCCTCCCTCCCTCACTCCATCCCTGCCTCCATCCCTCCCTCCCTCATTCCCTCCCTCCCTTCATCTTTCCCTCCCTCCCTCCATCCCACCCTCCCTCCATCACTCCCTCCCGCACTCCATCCCTCTATCTCTCCCTCCCTCGCTCTATATCTCCCTCCCTCTCTCCCTCCCTCTATCACTCCCACCCTCCCTCCCTCTCTCCCTCCCTCTATCACTCCCACCCTCCCTCCCTCTCTCCCTACCTCCACCGTGCCCCTCTTCCTCCCTCCCTCCCTCTCTCCCTCCCACCCTCCCTAAATCCCCGTCCTTCCCACTCTCCGTCCCTCCCTCCATCCCCCCTCCCTCCCTCTATCCCCCTCCCTCCATCTCTCCCTCCCTCCTTCTCTCCTCCCTACCTCCCTCCCTCCATCTCTCCCTCACTCCCTCCCTCCCCCGTCCCTCCCACCCTCTCTTCCTCCCTCCCTCCCTCCTTCCCTCCCTCCCTCTCTCCCTCCCTCCCCCCATCTCTTCCTCCCTCCCTCTCTCCCACCCACCCTCCATCTCTCCCTTCCTCCTTCTCTCCCCCTCCCTCCCTCCCTCCATCTCTCCCTCCCTCCCTCTCTCCCCGTCCCTCCCTCCCTCTCTCCCTCCCTCATTCCCTTCCTCCCTCCCTCCCTCCAACCCACTCTCCCTCCCCCCTCTCTCCCTCTCTCCCTCCCTCCAACTCTCCCTTCCTCCCTCCCTCCCTCACTCCCTCCCTCCCTCACCCTCCTACCAACTCTCCCTCCCTCCAACTCTCCCTCCCTCACTCCCTCCCTCACTCCCTCCTCCAACTCTCCCTCCCTCCCTCACTCCCTCCCTCCCTCCAACTCTCCCTCCCTCCCTCCAACTCTCCCCCCTCCCTCCAACCCACTCTCCCTCCCCCTCTCTCCCTCTCTCCCTCCCTCCAACTCTCCCTTCCTCCCTCCCTCCCTCACTCCCTCCCTCCCTCACTCCATCCTTCCAACTCTCCCTCCCTCCAACTCTCCCTCCCTCACTCCCTCCCTCCCTCCCTCACTCCCTCACTCCATCCTTCCAACTCTCCCTCCCTCCAACTCTCCCTTCCTCCCTCCCTCCCTCCCTCTCTCCCTCCCTCACTCCCTCCTTCCAACTCTCCCTCCCTCCAACTCTCCCTCCCTCACTCCCACCCTCCCTCCCTCACTCCCTCCAACCCACTCTCCCTCCCCCTCTCTCCCTCTCTCCCTCCCTCCAACTCTCCCTTCCTCCCTCCCTCCCTCACTCCCTCCCTCCCTCACTCCATCCTTCCAACTCTCCCTCCCTCCAACTCTCCCTTCCTCCCTCCCTCCCTCCCTCTCTCCCTCCCTCACTCCCTCCTTCCAACTCTCCCTCCCTCCAACTCTCCCTCCCTCACTCCCACCCTCCCTCCCTCACTCCCTCCAACTCTCCCTCCCTCCCTCACTCCCTCCCTCCCTCCAACTCTCCCTCCCTCCCTCCAACTCTCCCTCCCTCCCGACCTCCAACTCTCCCTCCCTCCCTCCCTCCAACTCTCCTCCCTCCAACTCTCCCTCCATCCCTCCCTCTATCTCTCCCTCCCTCCCTCCCTCCAACTCTCCCTCCCTCCCTCCCTCCAACTCTCCCTCCCTCCCTCCCTCCAACTCTTCCTCCCACCCTCCAACTCTCCCTCCCTCCCTCCCTCCAACTCTCCCTCCCTCCCTCCCTCCAACTCTCCCTCACTCCCTCCCTCCATCCCTCCAACTCTCCCTCCCAATCTCCCTCCAACTCTCCCTCCCTCACTCCCTTCCTCCCTCCCTCCCTCCAACTCTCCCCCTCCCTCCCTCCCTCCCTCCCTCCCTCCCACTCTCCCTCCCTCCCGCCCTCCCACTCTCCCTCCCTTCCTCCCTCCCTCCCTCCAACTCTCCCTCCCTCCCTCCCTCCGACTCTCCCTCCCTCCCTCCAACTCTCCCTCCCTCCCTCCAACTCTCCCTCCCTCCCTCCCGCCATCCCTCCCTCTATCTCTCCCTCCCTCCCTCCCTCCAACTCTCCCTCCAACTTTCGCTCCCTCCAACTCTCCCTCCCTCCAACTCTCCCTCCCTCCCTCCAACTCTCCCTCACTCCCTCTCTCCAACGCTCCCTCCCTCCAACTCTCCCTCACTCCCTCCATCCCTCCCTCTATCTCTCCATCCCTCCCGCCCTGACTCCCACTCTCCCTCCCTCCCTCCAACTCACACTCCCACTCTCCCTCCCTCCCTCCATCTCTCCCTCCCTCCCTCCCTCCAACTCTCCCTCCCCTCCCTCCCACTCTCCCTCCCTCACTCCCTCCCTCCCTCACTCCCTCCAACTCTCCCTCCCTCCCTCTAACTCTCCCTCTCTCCCTCCAACTCTCCCTCCCTCCCTCACTCCCTCCATCCCTCCCTCTATCTCTCCCTCACTCCCTCCCTCCAACTCTCCCTCCAACTCTCCCTCCCTATCTCCAACTCTCCCTCCCTCCCTCCAACTCTCCCTCCCTCCCTCCTCCCTCCCTCCCTCCCACTCTCCCTCCCTCCCTCCAACTCTCCCTCCTTCCCTCCCTCCCTCCCACTCTCCCTCCCTCCCTCCATCCAACTCTCCCTCCCTCCCTCCCTCCCACTCTCCCTCCCTCCCTCCAACTCTCCCTCCAACTCTCCCTCCAACTCTCCCTCCCTCCCTCCCACTCTCCCTCCCTCCCTCCAACTCTCCCTCACTCCCTCCATCCCTCCCTCTATCTCTCCATCCCTCCCGCCCGCACTCCCACTCTCCCTCCCTCCCTCCAACTCACCCTCCCACTCTCCCTCCCTCCCTCCAACTCTCCCTCCTCCCTCAAACTCTCCCTCCCCTCCCTCCCACTCTCCCTCACTCACTCCCTCCCTCCCTCCCTCACTCCCTCCAACTCTCCCTCCCTCCCTCCAACTCTCCCTCTCTCCCTCCAACTCTCCCTCCCTCCCTCACTCCCTCCATCCCTCCCTCTATCTCTCCCTCACTCCCTCCCTCCAACTCTCCCTCCAACTCTCCCTCCCTATCTCCAACTCTCCCTCCCTCCCTCCAACTCTCCCTCCCTCCCTCCTCCCTCCCTCCCTCCCACCCTTCCTCCCTCCAACTCTCCCTCCAACTCTCCCTCCTTCCCTCCCTCCCTCCCACTCTCCCTCCCTCCCTCCGTCCAACTCTCCCTCCCTCCTACTCTCCCTCCCTCCCTCCAACTCTCCCTCCAACTCTCCCTCCAACTCTCCCTCCTTCCCTCCCACTCTCCCTCCCTCCCTCCAACTCTCCCTCACTCCCTCCATCCCTCCCTCTATCTCTCCATCCCTCCCGCCCTCACTCCCACTCTCCCTCCCTCCCTCCAACTCACACTCCCACTCTCCCTCCCTCCCTCCATCTCTCCCTCCCTCCCTCCCTCCAACTCTCCCTCCCCTCCCTCCCACTCTCCCTCCCTCACTCCCTCCCTCCCTCACTCCCTCCAACTCTCCCTCCCTCCCTCTAACTCTCCCTCTCTCCCTCCAACTCTCCCTCCCTCCCTCACTCCCTCCATCCCTCCCTCTATCTCTCCCTCACTCCCTCCCTCCAACTCTCCCTCCAACTCTCCCTCCCTATCTCCAACTCTCCCTCCCTCCCTCCAACTCTCCCTCCCTCCCTCCTCCCTCCCTCCCTCCCACTCTCCCTCCCTCCCTCCAACTCTCCCTCCTTCCCTCCCTCCCTCCCGCTCTCCCTCCCTCCCTCCATCCAACTCTCCCTCCCTCCCTCCCTCCCACTCTCCCTCCCTCCCTCCAACTCTCCCTCCAACTCTCCCTCCCTCCCTCCCACTCTCCCTCCCTCCCTCCAACTCTCCCTCACTCACTCCATCCCTCCCTCTATCTCTCCATCCCTCCCGCCCGCACTCCCACTCTCCCTCCCTCCCTCCAACTCACCCTCCCACTCTCCCTCCCTCCCTCCAACTCTCCCTCCTCCCTCCAACTCTCCCTCCCCTCCCTCCCACTCTCCCTCACTCACTCCCTCCCTCCCTCCCTCACTCCCTCCAACTCTCCCTCCCTCCCTCCAACTCTCCCTCTCTCCCTCCAACTCTCCCTCCCTCCCTCACTCCCTCCATCCCTCCCTCTATCTCTCCCTCACTCCCTCCCTCCAACTCTCCCTCCAACTCTCCCTCCCTATCTCCAACTCTCCCTCCCTCCCTCCAACTCTCCCTCCCTCCCTCCTCCCTCCCTCCCTCCCACCCTCCCTCCCTCCAACTCTCCCTCCAACTCTCCCTCCTTCCCTCCCTCCCTCCCACTCTCCCTCCCTCCCTCCGTCCAACTCTCCCTCCCTCCTACTCTCCCTCCCTCCCTCCAACTCTCCCTCCAACTCTCCATTCAACTCTCCCTCCTTCCCTCCCACTCTCCCTCCCTCCCTCCAACTCTCCCTCCCTCACTCCCTCCCTCCTACTCTCCCGCCCACTCTCCCTCCCTCCCTCCAACTCTCCCTCCCTCCCTCCAACTCTCCCACCCTCCCTCCATCCATCCCTCCCTCCAACTCTCCCTCCCTCCCACTCTCCCACCCTCCCTCCCTCCCACTCTCCCTCACTCCCTCCCTCCCACTCTCCCTCCCTCCCTCCCTCCAACTCTCCCTCCCTCACTCCCTCCCTCCCTCCAACTCTCCCTCCCTCCCTCCCTCCAACTCTCCCTCCCTCCAACTCTCTCTCCCTCCAACTCTCCCCCCTTCCCTCCCTCTCTCACTCCCTCCCTCCCTCCAACTCTCCCTCCCTCCCTCCCTCCAACTCACCCTCCCTCCCTCCAACTATCCCTCCGTCACTCCCTTCCTCCCTCGCTCCCTCCCTCCCACCAACTCTCCCTCCCTCCCTCCAACTCTCCCTCCCACACTCCCTTCCTCCCTCCCTCCCACACTCCCTCCAACTCTCCCTCCCTCCCTCCAACTCTCCCTCCAACTCTCCATCCCTCACTCCCTCTGTCACTCCCTCCAACTCTCCCTCACTCCGTCATTCCCTCCCTCCAACTCTCCCTCTCTCCCTTCCTCACTCCCTCCCTCCCTCACTCCCTCCCTCCAACCCTCCCTCCCTCCCATCCTCCCTCCTTCACTCCCTCCCTTCCTCCCTCCAACTCTCCCTCCCTCCCTCCCACACACCCTCCCTCCCTCTCTCCCTCCCTCCCTCCACCCCTCCTTCCATCCCTCCCTCACTCCATCCCTCCCTCACTCCATCCAACCCTCACTCCATCCCTGCCTCAATCCCTCCCTCCCTCCAACTTTCCCTCCCTCCCCCTCCCTCCACCTCTCCCTCCCTCCCTCCCTCCAACTCTCCCTCCCTCCAACCCTCCCTCCCTCCATCTCTCCCTCCCTCCCTCCCACCAACTCTCCCTCCCTCCCCCCTTCCTCCCTCCATCCCTCCTTCCCTCACTCCATCCCTCCCTCCTGCTCTCCCTCCCTCACTCCATCCCTGCCTCCATCCCTCCCTCCCTCATTCCCTCCCTCCCTTCATCTTTCCCTCCCTCCCTCCATCCCACTCTCTCTCCATCACTCCCTCCCGCACTCCATCCCTCTATCTCTCCCTCCCTCGCTCTATATCTCCCTCCCTCTCTCCCTCCCTCTATCACTCCCACCCTCCCTCCCTCTCTCCCTCCCTCTATCACTCCCACCCTCCCTCCCTCTCTCCCTACCTCCACCCTGCCCCTCTTCCTCCCTCCCTCCCTCCTTCCCTCCCTCCCTCTCTCCCTCCCACCCTCCCTAAATCCCCCTCCTTCCCACTCTCCGTCCCTCCCTCCATCCCCCCTCCCTCCCTCTCTCCCCCTCCCTCCATCTCTCCCTCCCTCCTTCTCTCCTCCCTACCTCCTTCCCTCCATCTCTCCCTCCCTCCCTCTCTCCCCCGTCCCTCCCGCCCTCTCTTCCTCCCTCCCTCCCTCCTTCCCTCCCTCCCTCTCTCCCTTCCTCCCCCCATCTCTTCCTCCCTCCCTCTCTCCCACCCACCCTCCATCTCTCCCTTCCTCCTTCTCTCCCCCTACCTCGCTCCCTCCATCCCTCCCTCCCTCCCTCTCTCTCCGTCCCTCCCTCCCTCTCTCCCTCCCTCACTCCATTCCTCCCTCCCTCCCTCCAACTCTCTCCCCTCCCTCCAACACACTCTCCCTCCCCCTCTCTCCCTCTCTCCCTCGCTCCAACTCTCCCTTCCTCCCTCACTCCCTCACTCCCTCCCTCCCTCACTCCCTCCTTCCAACTCTCCCTCCCTCCAACTCTCACTCCCTCCCTCCCTCCCTCACTCCCTCCTCCAACTCTGCCTCCCTCCCTGAATCCCTCCCTCCCTCCAACTCTCCCTCCCTCCCTCCAACTCTCCCCCCTCCCTCCAACCCACTCTCCCTCCCCCCCTCTCCCTCCCTCCAACTCTCCCTTCCTCCCTCCCTCCCTCACTCCATCCCTCCCTCCTTCCAACTCTCACTCCCTCCAACTCTCCCTCCCTCACTCCCTCCCTCCCTCCCTCACTCCCTCCTCCAACTCTCCCTCCCTCCCTCACTCCCTCCCTACCTCCAACTCTCCCTCCCTCCCTCCAACTCTCCCTCCCTCCAACTCTCCCTCCCTCTATCTATCCCTCCCTCCCTCCCTCCAACTCTCCCTCCCTCCCTCCCTCCAACTCTCCCTCCCTCCCTCCAACTCTTCCTCCCACCCTCCAACTCTCCCTCCCTCCCTCCCTCCAACTCTCCCTCCCTCCCTCCCTCCAACTCTCCCTCCCTCCCCCACTTTACCTCCCTCCCTCCAACTCTCCCTCCCTCCCTCCAACTCTCCCTCCCTCACTCCCTTCCTCCCTCCAACTCTCCCCCTCCCGCCCTCTTTCCCTCCCACTCTCCCTCCCTCCCGCCCTCCCACTCTCCCTCTCACTCCCTTCCTCCCTCCCTCCCTCCAACTCTCCCTCACTCCCTCCGACTCTCCCTCCCTCCCTCCAACTCTCCCTCCCTCCCTCCCTCCAACTCTCCCTCCCTCCCTCCAACTCTCCCTCCCTCCCTCACTCCCTCCCTCCAACTCTCCCTCACTCCCTCCATCCCTCCCTCTATCTCTCCATCCCTCCCGCCCGCACTCCCACTCTCCCTCCCTCCCTCCAACTCACCCTCCCACTCTCCCTCTCTCCCTCCAACTCTCCCTCCCTCCCTCCCTCCCTCACTCCCTCCAACTCTCCCTCCCTCCAACTCTCCCTCTCTCCCTCCAACTCTCCCTCCCTCCCTCACTCCCTCCATCCCTCCCTCTATCTCTCCCTCACTCGCTCCCTCCAACTCTCCCTCCAACTCTCCCTCCCTATCTCCAACTCTTCCTCCCTCCCTCCAACTCTCCCTCCCTCCCTCCTCCCTCCCTCCCTCCCACTCTCCCTCCCTCCCTCCAACTCTCCCTCAATCTCTCCCACCTTCCCTCCCTCCCTCCCACTTTTCCTTCCTCCCTCCGTCCAACTCTCCCTCCCTCCCACTCTCCCTCCCTCCCTCCAACTCTCCCTCCAACTCTCCCTCCAACTCTCCCTCCCTCCCACTCTCCCTCCCTCCCTCCAACTCTCCCTCCCTCACTCCCTCCCTCCAACTCTCCCTCCCTCCCTCCAACTCTCCCTCCCTCCCTCCAACTCTCCCACCCTCCCTCCATCCATCCCTCCCTCCAACTGTCCCTCCCTCCCACTCTCCCACTCTCCCTCACTCCCTCCCTCCCACTCTCCCTCCCTCCCTCCCTCCAACTCTCCCTCCCTCACTCCCTCCCTCCCTCCAACTCTCCCTCCCTCCCTCCCTTCAAATCTCCCTCCCTCCAACTCTCTCTCCCTCCAACTCTCCCTCCCTCCCTCACTCCCTCCCCTCCCTCTCTCACTCCCTCCCTCCCTCCAACTCTCCCTCCCTCCCTCCCTCCAACTCTCCCTCCCTCCCTCACTCCCTTCCTGCCTCCCTCACTCCCATCCTCCCTCCATCCAACTCTCCCTCCCTCTCTCCCTTCCTCCCTCCCTCCCTCCTGCCAACTCTCCCTCCCTCCAACTCTCCCTCCCCCCCTCCCTCCAACTCTCCCTCCCTCACTCCCTCCAACTCTCCCTCCCTCCCTCCCTCCAACTCTCCCTCACTCCCTCCATCCCTCCCTCCCTCCAACTCTCCCTCCCTCCTTCCCTCCCTCCAACTCTCCCTCACTCCCTCCATCCCTCCCTCCCTCTCTACCTCGCTCCCTCCAACTCTACACCCCTCCCTCCAACTCACCCTCCCTCCCTCCAACTCTCCCTCCCTCACTCCCTCGCTCCCTCCCTCCCATCAACTCTCCCTCCCTCCCTCCAACTCTCCCTCCCACACTCCCTTCCTCCCTCCCTCCCACACTCCCTCCAACTCTCCCTCCCTCCCTCCAACTCTCCCTCCAACTCTCCCTCCCTCACTCCCTCCGTCACTCCCTCCAACTCTCCCTCACACCCTCACTCCCTCACTCCCTCCCTCCAACTCTCCCTCCCTCCCTCCCTCACTCCCTCCCTCACTCCCTTCCTCCCTCACTCCCTCTCTCCAACCCTCCCTCCCTCCCATCCTCCCTCCTTCACTCCCTCCCTTCCTCCCTCCCTCTCTCCCTCCCTCCCTCCACCCCTCCCTCCATCCCTCCCTCACTCCATCCCTCCCTCCCTCCCTCCAACCCTCACTCCATCCCTGCCTCAATCCCTCCCTCCCTCACTCCATCCCTCCCTCCAACTCTCCCTCCCTCCCTCCAACTCTCCCACCCTCCCTCCATCCATCCCTCCCTCCAACTCTCCCTCCCTCCCACTCTCCCACCCTCCCTCCCTCCCACTCTCCCTCGCTCCCTCCCTCCCACTCTCCCTCCCTCCCTCCCTCCAACTCTCCCTCCCTCACTCCCTCCCTCCCTCCAACTCTCCCTCCCTCCAACTCTCCCTCCCTCCAACTCTCTCTCCCTCCAACTCTCCCTCCCTCCCTCACTCCCTCCCCTCCCTCTCTCAATCCCTCCCTCCCTCCAACTCTCCCTCCCTCCCTCCCTCCAACTCTCCCTCCCTCCCTCACTCCCTTCCTCCCTCCCTCACTCCCATCCTCCCTCCCTCCAACTCTCCCTCCCTCTCTCCCTTCCTCCCTCCCTCCCTCCTGCCAACTCTCCCTCCCTCCAACTCTCCCTCCCTCCCTCCCTCCAACTCTCCCTCCCTCACTCCCTCCAACTCTCCCTCCCTCCCTCCCTCCAACTCTCCCTCACTCCCTCCATCCCTCCCTCCCTCCAACTCTCCCTCCCTCCTTCCCTCCCTCCAACTCTCCCTCACTCCCTCCATCCCTCCCTCCCTCTCTACGTCGCTCCCTCCAACTCTACACCCCTCCCTCCAACTCACCCTCCCTCCCTCCAACTCTCCCTCCCTCACTCCCTCCCACTCTCCCTCGCTCCCTCCCTCCCACTCTCCCTCCCTCCCTCCCTCCAAATCTCCCTCCCTCACTCCCTCCCTCCCTCCAACTCTCCCTCCCTCCCTCCCTCCAACTCTCCCTCCCTCCAACTCTCTCTCCCTCCAACTCTCCCTCCCTCCCTCACTCCCTCCCCTCCCTCCCTCCCTCCCTCCCTCCAACTCTCCCTCCCTCCCTCACTCCCTTCCTCCCTCCCTCACTCCCATCCTCCCTCCCTCCAACTCTCCCTCCCTCTCTCCCTTCCTCCCTCCCTCCCTCCTGCCAACTCTCCCTCCCTCCAACTCTCCCTCCCTCCCTCCCTCCAACTCTCCCTCCCTCACTCCCTCCAACTCTCCCTCCCTCCCTCCCTCCAACTCTCCCTCACTCCCTCCATCCCTCCCTCCCTCCAACTCTCCCTCCCTCCTTCCCTCCCTCCAACTCTCCCTCACTCCCTCCATCCCTCCCTCCCTCTCTACCTCGCTCCCTCCAACTCTACACCCCTCCCTCCAACTCACCCTCCCTCCCTCCAACTCTCCCTCCCTCACTCCCTCGCTCCCTCCCTCCCACCAACTCTCCCTCCCTCCCTCCAACTCTCCCTCCCACACTCCCTTCCTCCCTCCCTCCCACACTCCCTCCAACTCTCCCTCCCTCCCTCCAACTCTCCCTCCAACTCTCCCTCCCTCACTCCCTCTGTCACTCCCTCCAACTCTCCCTCACACCCTCACTCCCTCACTCCCTCCCTCCAACTCTCCCTCCCTCCCTCCCTCACTCCCTCCCTCCCTCACCCGCTTCCTCCCTCACTCCCTCCCTCCAACCCTCCCTCCCTCCCTTCCTCCCTCCTTCACTCCCTCCCTTCCTCCCTCCAACTCTCCCTCCCTCCCTCCCTCCCTCCCACACACCCTCCCTCCCTCTCTCCCTCCCTCCACCCCTCCCTCCATCCCTCCATCACTCCATCCCTCCCTCCCTCCCTCCAACCCTCCCTCCCTCACTCCCTCGCTCCCTCCCTCCCACCAACTCTCCCTCCCTCCCTCCAACTCTCCCTCCCACACTCCCTTCCTCCCTCCCTCCCACACTCCCTCCAACTCTCCCTCCCTCCCTCCAACTCTCCCTCCAACTCTCCCTCCCTCACTCCCTCCGTCACTCCCTCCAACTCTCCCTCACACCCTCACTCCCTCACTCCCTCCCTCCAACTCTCCCTCCCTCCCTCACTCCCTCCCTCCCTCACTCCCTTCCTCCCTCACTCCCTCCCTCCAACCCTCCCTCCCTCCATCCTCCCTCCTTCACTCCCTCCCTTCCTCCCTCCCTCCCTCCACCCCTCCCTCCATCCCTGCCTCACTCCATCCCTCCCTCCCTCCCTCCAACCCTCACTCCATCCCTGCCTCAATCCCTGCCTCCCTCCCTCCAACTTTCCCTACCTCCCCCCTCCCTCCACCTCTCCCTCCCTCCCTCCACCTCTCCCTCCCTCCCTCCAACTCTCCCTCCCTCCCTCCCTCTCTCCCTCCAACTCTCCCTCCCTCCCTCACTCACACCCTCACTCCCTCCCTCCCACCAACTCTCCCTCCCTCCCCCTCCCTCCCTCTCTCCCTCCTTCCCTGCACCCCTCCCTTCCTCCCTCCCTCACTCCATCCCTCCCTCCCGCCCTCCCTCCAACCCTCACTCCATCCCTGCCTCAATCCCTCCCTCCATCCCTCCCTCCCTCCCTCATGCCCTCCCTCCCTCCATCTCCCCCTCCCTCCCTCTCTCCCTCCCTCCCTCTCACCCCCTCCCTCCCTCTATCACTCGCACCCTCCCTCCCTCTATCTCTCCCTTCCTCCCTCCCTCCCTCTCTCCATCCCTCCATCTCTCCCTCCCTCCCTCACTCTATCCCTCCCTCTCTCCCTCCCACTCTCTCTCCCTCACTCCCTCACTCCCTCACGTTCCCCCTATCTCTCCTCCCTCTATCTTTCCCTCCCTCCCTTCCTCCTCCCTCTATCCCCCCTCTCCTCATTCTCTCCCTCCCTCTCTCCCTCCCTCCGCCTTCCATCTCTCCATCTCTCCATCCCTCCATCTCTCCCTCCTCCCTCTCTCCCTTTCTCTCACCCTCCCTCCCTCTATCACTCCCACCCTCCATCCCTCTCTCCTCCCTCTATCTCTCCCTCCCTCCCGCCTCCCACTCTCCCTCTCACTCCCTTCCTCCCTCCCTCCCTCCAACTCTCCCTCCCTCCCTTCTCCCTCCGACTCTCCCTCCCTCCCTTCAACTCTCCCTCCCTCCCTCCCTCCAACTCTCCCTCCCTCCCTCCAACTCTCCCTCCCTCCCTCCAACTCTCCCTCCCTCCCTCCAACTCTCCCTCCCTCCCTCCCTCCAACTCTCCCTCACTCCCTCCATCCCTCCCTCTATCTCTCCATCCTCCCGCCCGCACTCCCACTCTCCCTCCCTCCCTCCAACTCACCCTCCCACTCTCCCTCTCTCCCTCCAACTCTCCCTCCCTCCCTCCAACTCTCCCTCCCCTCCCTCCCAATCTTCCTCCCTCCCTCCCTCCCTCACTCCCTCCAACTCTCCCTCCCTCCCTCCAACTCTCCTCTCTCCCTCCAACTCTCCCTCCCTCCCTCACTCACAGCCTCACTCCCTCCCTCCCACCAACTCTCCCTCCCTCCCCCTCCCTCCCTCTCTCCCTCCTTCCCTGCACCCCTCCCTTCCTCCCTCCCTCACTCCATCCCTCCCTCCCGCCCTCCTCCAACCCTCACTCCATCCCTGCCTCAATCCCTCCCTCCATCCCTCCCTCCCTCCCTCATTCCCTCCCTCCCTCCATCTCCCCCTCCCTCCATTAATCCCTCCCTCCCTCTCACCCCCACCCTCCCTCCCTCCCTCTATCACTCGCACCCTCCCTCCCTCTATCTCTCCCTTCCTCCCTCCCTCCCTCTCTCCATCCCTCCATCTCTCCCTCCCTCCCTTACTCTATCCCTCCCTCTCTCCCTCCCACTCTCTCTCCCTCACTCCCTCACTCCCTCACGTTCCCCTATCTCTCCTCCTCTATCTTTCCCTCCTCCCTTCCTCCCTCCCTCTATCCCCCTCTCCCTCATTCTCTCCCTCCCTCTCTCCCTCCCTCCCGCCTTCCATCTCTCCATCTCTCCATCCCTCCATCTCTCCCTCCCTCCCTCTCTCCCTTTCTCTCACCCTCCCTCCCTCTATCACTCCCACCCTCCATCCCTCTCTCCTCCCTCTATCTCTCCCTCCCTCCCGCCCTCCCACTCTCCCTCTCACTCCCTTCCTCCCTCCCACCCTCCAACTCTCCCTCCCTCCCTCCAACTCTCCCTCCCTCCAACTCTCCCTCCCTCCCTCCAACTCGCCCTCCCTCCCTCCAACTCTCCCTCCCTCCCTCCCTCCAACTCTCCCTCACTCCCTCCATCCCTCCCTCTATCTCTCCATCCCTCCCGCCCGCACTCCCACTCTCCCTCCCTCCCTCCAACTCACCCTCCCACTCTCCCTCTCTCCCTCCAACTCTCCCTCCCTCCCTCCAACTCTCCCTCCCCTCCCTCCCACTCTCCCTCCCTCCCTCCCTCCCTCACTCCCTCCAACTCTCCCTCCCTCCCTCCAACTCTCCCTCTCTCCCTCCAACTCTCCCTCCCTCCCTCACTCCCTCCATCCCTCCCTCTATCTCTCCCTCACTCGCTCCCTCCAACTCTCCCTCCAACTCTCCCTCCCTATCTCCAACTCTTCCTCCCTCCCTCCAACTCTCCCTCCCTCCCTCCTCCCTCCCTCCCTCCCACTCTCCCTCCCTCCCTCCAACCTCTCCTCAATCTCTCCCTCCTTCCCTCCCTCCCTCCCACTCTCCCTCCCTCCCTCCGTCCAACTCTCCCTCCCGCCCTCCCTCCCACTCTCCCTCCCTCCCTCCAACTCTCCCTCCAACTCTCCCTCCAACTCTCCCTCCCTCCCACTCTCCCTCCCTCCCTCCAACTCTCCCTCCCTCACTCCCTCCCTGCTACTCTCCCGCCCACTCTCCCTCCCTCCCTCCAACTCTCCCTCCCTCCCTCCAACTCTCCCACCCTCCCTCCATCCATTCCTCCCTCCAACTCTCCCTCCCTCCCACTCTCCCACCCTCCCTCCCTCCCACTCTCCCTCGCTCCCTCCCTCCCACTCTCCCTCCCTCCCTCCAACTCTCCCTCCCTCACTCCCTCCCTCCCTCCAACTCTCCCTCCCTCCCTCCCTCCAAATCTCCCTCCCTCCAACTCTCTCTCCCACCAACTCTCCCTCCCTCCCTCACTCCCTCCCCTCCCTCTCTCACTCTCTCCCTCCCTCCAACTCTCCCTCCCTCCCTCCCTCCAACTCTCCCTCCCTCCCTCACTCCCTTCCCTCCCTCCCTCACTCCCATCCTCCCTCCCTCCAACTCTCCCTCCCTCTCTCCCTTCCTCCCTCCCTCCCTCCTGCCAACTCTCCCTCCCTCCAACTCTCCCTCCCTCCCTCCAACTCTCCCTCCCTCACTCCCTCCAACTCTCCCTCCCTCCCTCCAACTCTCCCTCACTCCCTCCATCCCTCCCTCCCTCCAACTCTCCCTCCCTCCTTCCCTCCCTCCAACTCTCCCTCACTCCCTCCATCCCTCCCTCCCTCTCTACCTCGCTCCCTCCAACTCTACACCCCTCCCTCCAACTCACCCTCCTCCCTCCAACTCTCCCTCCCTCACTCCCTCGCTCCCTCCCTCCCACCAACTCTCCCTCCCTCCCTCCAACTCTCCCTCCCACACTCCCTTCCTCCCTCCCTCCCACACTCCCTCCAACTCTCCCTCCCTCCCTCCAACTCTCCCTCCAACTCTCCCTCCCTCACTCCCTCCGTCACTCCCTCCGACTCTCCCTCACACCCTCACTCCCTCACTCCCTCCCTCCAACTCTCCCTCCCTCCCTCACTCCCTCCCTCCCTCACTCCCTTCCTCCCTCACTCCCTCCCTCCAACCCTCCCTCCCTCCCATCCTCCCTCCTTCACTCCCTCCCTTCCTCCCTCCCTCTCTCCCTCCCTCCTCCACCCCTCCCTCCATCCCTCCCTCACTCCATCCCTCCCTCCCTCCTCCAACCCTCACTCCATCCCTGCCTCAATCCCTGCCTCCCTCCCTCCAACTTTCCCTCCCTCCCCCCTCCCTCCACCTCTCCCTCCCTCCCTCCACCTCTCCCTCCCTCCCTCCAACTCTCCCTCCCTCCCTCCTCTCTCCCTCCAACTCTCCCTCCCTCCCTCACTCACACCCTCACTCCCTCCCTCCCACCAACTCTCCCTCCCTCCCCCTCCCTCCCTCTCTCCCTCCTTCCCTGCACCCCTCTCTTCCTCCCTCCCTCACTCCATCCCTCCCTCCCGCCCTCCCTCCAACCCTCACTCCATCCCTGCCTCAATCCCTCCCTCCATCCCTCCCTCCCTCCCTCATTCCCTCCCTCCCTCCATCTCCCCCTCCCTCCCTCTCTCCCTCCCTCCCTCTCACCCCCTCCCTCCCTCTATCACTCGCACCCTCCCTCCCTCTATCTCTCCCTTCCTCCCTCCCTCCCTCTCTCCATCCCTCCATCTCTCCCTCCCTCCCTCACTCTATCCCTCCCTCTCACCCTCCCACTCTCCCTCTCTCCCTCCAACTCTCCCTCCCTCCCTCCAACTCTCCCTCCCCTCCCTCCCAATCTTCCTCCCTCCCTCCCTCCCTCACTCCCTCCAACTCTCCCTCCCTCCCTCCAACTCTCCCTCTCTCCCTCCAACTCTCCCTCCCTCCCTCACTCACAGCCTCACTCCCTCCCTCCCACCAACTCTCCCTCCCTCCCCCTCCCTCCCTCTCTCCCTCCTTCCCTGCACCCCTCCCTTCCTCCCTCCCTCACTCCATCCCTCCCTCCCGCCCTCCTCCAACCCTCACTCCATCCCTGCCTCAATCCCTCCCTCCATCCCTCCTCCCTCCCTCATTCCCTCCCTCCCTCCATCTCCCCCTCCCTCCATTAATCCCTCCCTCCCTCTCACCCCCACCCTCCCTCCCTCCCTCTATCACTCGCACCCTCCCTCCCTCTATCTCTCCCTTCCTCCCTCCCTCCCTCTCTCCATCCCTCCATCTCTCCCTCCCTCCCTTACTCTATCCCTCCCTCTCTCCCTCCCACTCTCTCTCCCTCACTCCCTCACTCCCTCACGTTCCCCCTATCTCTCCTCCCTCTATCTTTCCCTCCCTCCCTTCCTCCCTCCCTCTATCCCCCCTCTCCCTCATTCTCTCCCTCCCTCTCTCCCTCCCTCCCGCCTTCCATCTCTCCATCTCTCCATCCCTCCATCTCTCCCTCCCTCCCTCTCTCCCTTTCTCTCACCCTCCCTCCCTCTATCACTCCCACCCTCCATCCCTCTCTCCCTCCCTCTATCTCTCCCTCCTCCCGCCCTCCCACTCTCCCTCTCACTCCCTTCCTCCCTCCCTGCCTCCAACTCTCCCTCCGTCCCTTCTCCCTCCGACTCTCCCTCCCACCCTCCAACTCTCCCTCCCTCCCTCCAACTCTCCCTCCCTCCAACTCTCCCTCCCTCCCTCCAACTCGCCCTCCCTCCCTCCAACTCTCCTCCCTCCCTCCCTCCAACTCTCCCTCACTCCCTCCATCCCTCCCTCTATCTCTCCATCCCTCCCGCCCGCACTCCCACTCTCCCTCCCTCCCTCCAACTCACCCTCCCACTCTCCCTCTCTCCCTCCAACTCTCCCTCCCTCCCTCCAACTCTCCCTCCCCTCCCTCCCACTCTCCCTCCCTCCCTCCCTCCCTCACTCCCTCCAACTCTCCCTCCCTCCCTCCAACTCTCCCTCTCTCCCTCCAACTCTCCCTCCCTCCCTCACTCCTCCATCCCTCCCTCTATCTCTCCCTCACTCGCTCCCTCCAACTCTCCCTCCAACTCTCCCTCCCTATCTCCAACTCTTCCTCCCTCCCTCCAACTCTCCCTCCCTCCCTCCTCCCTCCCTCCCTCCCACTCTCCCTCCCTCCCTCCAACTCTCCCTCAATCTCTCCCTCCTTCCCTCCCTCCCTCCCACTCTCCCTCCCTCCCTCCGTCCAACTCTCCCTCCCGCCCTCCCTCCCACTCTCCCTCCCTCCCTCCAACTCTCCCTCCAACTCTCCTCCAACTCTCCCTCCCTCCCACTCTCCCTCCCTCCCTCCAACTCTCCCTCCCTCACTCCCTCCCTGCTACTCTCCCGCCCACTCTCCCTCCCTCCCTCCAACTCTCCCTCCCTCCCTCCAACTCTCCCACCCTCCCTCCATCCATTCCTCCCTCCAACTCTCCCTCCCTCCCACTCTCCCACCCTCCCTCCCTCCCACTCTCCCTCGCTCCCTCCCTCCCACTCTCCCTCCCTCCCTCCAACTCTCCCTCCCTCACTCCCTCCCTCCCTCCAACTCTCCCTCCCTCCCTCCCTCCAAATCTCCCTCCCTCCAACTCTCTCTCCACCAACTCTCCCTCCCTCCCTCACTCCCTCCCCTCCCTCTCTCACTCTCTCCCTCCCTCCAACTCTCCCTCCCTCCCTCCCTCCAACTCTCCCTCCCTCCCTCACTCCCTTCCTCCCTCCCTCACTCCCATCCTCCCTCCCTCCAACTCTCCCTCCCTCTCTCCCTTCCTCCCTCCCTCCCTCCTGCCAACTCTCCCTCCCTCCAACTCTCCCTCCCTCCCTCCAACTCTCCCTCCCTCACTCCCTCCAACTCTCCCTCCCTCCCTCCAACTCTCCCTCACTCCCC
>NW_027309521.1:0-29944 GCF_047496885.1 Scyliorhinus torazame | reverse complement strand
GGTGTTTGTGCAGTGTGTCCAGGAAGCTTTTCTAACACAGTATGTAGATTGTCCCACCAGAGGAGGGGCAATATTGGATTTAGTACTTGGTAATGAACCAGGGCAAGTGATAGATTTGTTAGTGGGGGAGCATTTTGGAGATAGTGACCACAATTCTGTGACTTGTTCCGGGTGCGGCGATGACCAGCTAAGTCGCACGTTTCGGCAGCTCCCGGTGGAACGGACTTTTGGGCTCTTGATAGGAGCCCCAACGGCAATTTTAACGGCTAAAAACACCGTGCGGGTAAACCAGAAGGGTATTCCCCCTGGACACGGATGGAAAAAGGAGAGGAAAGTGGCCGGATTGCAGCGGATCCTTTGGAACAGCGGCAAGGAAGGCAAGCAAAAACCAAGATGGCGTCGGAAGGTGGCAGTTTCATATGGGGCCCTGAACAACAAGAGTTCTTGAAATGCTGCGTGGAGGAGATAAAAAAGGAAATGAAGAAAGAGTTGTTGGCCCCGATACTACAGGCGATCGAAGGGCTAAAGGAGGAACAAAAGACCCAGGAGCAGGAGCTTCGGGTCGTGAAGGCGAAAGCAGCCGAGAATGAGAACGATATACAGGGCCTGGTGGTGAAGACGGAGATACAGGAGGCACATCAGAAATGATGTGTGGAGGAGGTTGGAGGCACTGGAAAACAACGCAAGGAGGAACAACCTGAGGATTCTTGGCCTTCCTGAAGGTGTGGAGGGGGCGGACGTCGGGGCATATGTGAGCACGATGCTGCACTCGTTAATGGGAGCGGAGGCCCCGACGGGTCCGTTGGAGGTGGAGGGAGCGTACCGAGTTATGGTGCGAGGATCGAGAGCAGGAGAAACTCCCAGAGCCATAGTGGTGAGATTCCTCCGTTTTAAGGATAGAGAAATGGTCCTTAGATGGGCGAAGAAAACTCGGTGCAGTAAATGGGAGAACGCGGTGATCCGCGTTTATCAAGACTGGAGTGCGGAGGTGGCGAGAAGGAGGGCGAGCTTTAATCGGGCCAAGGCGGTGCTTCATAAAAGGAAGATAAAATTTGGAATGCTGCAACCGGCAAGACTGTGGGTCACATATCAAGGGAGGCACCACTACTTTGAGACGGCGGATGAAGCGTGGACTTTTATTGTAGAGAAAAACTGGAATGAGTGGATTATTAAAAAGAACGTTTGGACAAAGTGGTGGGGCGAATGTGGGGGGCGAAGAGGGGTTTTATGTTCTAATCCTGCGGTATGGTAACTTTTCTTTCTCCCACAGGTGGTGATGGGGGGAGATGGGGAGGGAGAGGAGATGGGGCGTTGGCCATGGGAGGCGGGGCCGAGGGAGAAGCGCGGGCTTGGTTCCCGCGCTATGATAATTATGGCGGGAATAGAGAAGCAGGAAGGAGGGGGCGTCGCACGGTGCGAGCCGTGGTCACGGGGAAGCCAAGGTCAGCCAGAGTTTGCTGACTTCTGGGAGCAACATGGGGGGAGTAATTACGCTAGCGGGGGGTCTAGCGGGGGGGGGTGGGAGGGGGGAATTACTGGGTTGCTGCTGCTGGGGAAAGGGGGGGAGTGGGTACGGGAGAGGATGGGCGGGGGGGCACCGCCTGGGGGAGATACAGCTGCGTGGGAACTGGGTGAGAAGCTGGAAAAAGATGATGGCTAACCGGCAAGGGGGGGGGGGGGGGGGGAAGCCCCCCAACTCGGCTGATCACGTGGAACGTGAGAGGGCTCAACGGGCCGATAAAGAGGGCACGAGTACTCGCACACGTTAAGAAACTTAAAGCAGATGTGGTTTTGTTACAGGAAACACACCTGAAACTGATAGACCAGGTTAGGCTGCGCAAAGGATGGGTGGGGCAGGTGTTCCATTCGGGGCTGGATGCGAAAAACAGGGGGGTGGCTATATTAGTGGGGAAGCGGGTAATGTTCGAGGCAAAGACTATAGTGGCGGATAACGGGGGCAGATACGTGATGGTGAGTGGCAAACTACAGGGAGAGATGGTGGTTTTGGTAAACGTGTATGCCCCGAACTGGGATGATGCCAACTTTATGAGGCGAATGCTAGGACGCATCCCGGACCTAGAGACGGGGAAAGCTGATAATGGGGTGAGACTTTAACACGGTGTTGGAACCAGGGCTGGATAGGTCGAAGTCCAGGACTGGGAGGAGGCCGGCAGCAGCCAAGGTGCTTAAAGATTTTATGGAGCAGATGGGAGGTGTGGACCCGTGGAGATTCAGTAGACCTAGGAGTAAGGAGTTCTCGTTTTTCTCCTATGTCCATAAAGTCTATTCGCGCATAGACTTTTTCGTGTTGGGTAGGGCATTGATCCCGAAGGTGAGGGGAACGGAATATACGGCTATAGCCATTTCGGATCATGCCCCACACTGGGTGGACTTGGAGATAGGGGAGGAAACAGGAGGGCGCCCACCCTGGAGAATGGACATGGGACTAATGGCGGATGAGGGGGTGTGCCTAAGGGTGAGGGGATGTATTGAAAAGTACTTGGAACTCAATGACAATGGGGAGGTTCAGGTGGGAGTGGTCTGGGAGGCGTTGAAGGCGGTGGTTAGGGGGGAGCTGATATCAATAAGGGCACATAAAGGGAAGCAGGAGAGTAAGGAACGGGAGCGGTTGCTGCAATAACTTTTGAGGGTGGACAGACAATATGCGGAAGCACCGGAGGAGGGATTGTACAGGGAAAGGCAAAGGCTGCATGTGGAATTTGACTTGCTGACTACAGGCACTGCAGAGGCACAATGGAGGAAGGCGCAGGGTGTACAGTATGAATATGGGGAGAAGGCGAGCAGATTGCTGGCACACCAATTGAGGAAAAGGGGAGCAGCGAGGGAAATAGGGGGAGTGAGGGATGAGGAAGGAGAGATGGAGCGGGGAGCGGAGAGAGTGAATGAAGTGTTCAAGACATTTTATAAAAAATTGTATGAAGCTCAACCCCCGGATGGGAGGGAGAGAATGATGGACTTTTTGGATCGGCTGGAAATTCCCAAGGTGAAAGAGCAGGAAAGGGTGGGACTGGGAGCACAGATCAAGGTAGAAGAAGTGGTGAAAGGAATTAGGAACATGCAGACGGGAAAGGCCCCGGGACCGGACGGATTCCCAGTTGAATTCTACAGAAAATATTTGGACTTGCTCGCCCCGGTACTGACGAGGACCTTTAACGAGGCAAAGGAAAGGGGACAACTGCCCCCGACTATGTCTGAAGCAACGATATCGCTTCTCTTAAAGAAGGAAAAGGACCCGCTACAATGCGGGTTCTACAGACCTATTTCCCTCCTAAATGTGGATGCCAAGGTCCTGGCCAAGGTAATGGCAATGAGAATAGAGGAATGTGTCCCGGGGGTGGTTCACGAGGACCAAACTGGGTTTGTGAAGGGGAGACAGCTGAACACGAATATACGGAGGCTGTTAGGGGTAATGATGATGGCCCCACCAGAGGGTGAAACGGAGATAGTAGTGGCGATGGATGCCGAGAAAGCATTTGATAGAGTGGAATGGGATTATTTGTGGGAGGTGTTGAGGAGATTTGGTTTTGGAGAGGGGTATGTTAGATGGGTGCAGCTATTGTATAGGGCCCCAGTGGCGAGCGTGGTCACGAATGGACGGGGATCGGCATATTTTCGGCTCCATAGAGGGACAAGGCAGGGATGTCCTCTGTCCCCATTACTGTTTGCACTGGCGATTGAGCCCCTGGCGATAGCGCTGAGAGGTTCCAAGAGTTGGAGGGGAATACTTAGGGGAGGAGAAGAACACCGGGTATCTTTATATGCGGATGATCTGCTACTATATGTGGCGGATCCAGCGGAGGGGATGCCAGAAATAATGCGGATACTTGGGGAGTTTGGGGATTTTTCAGGGTATAAATTGAACATGGGGAAGAGTGAGCTGTTTGTGGTGCATCCAGGGGAGCAAAGTAGAGAAATAGAAGACCTACCGTTGAGGAAGGTAACAAGAGACTTTCGTTACCTAGGGATCCAGATAGCTAAGAATTGGGGCACATTGCACAGGCTAAATTTGACGCGATTGGTGGAACAGATGGAGGAGGATTTCAAGAGATGGGATATGGTAGCATTGTCAATGGCAGGGAGGGTGCAGGCGGTTAAGATGGTGGTCCTCCCGAGATTCCTCTTTGTGTTTCAGTGTCTCCCGGTGGTGATCACGAAGGCTTTTTTCAAAAGGATAGAAAAGAGTATCATGGGTTTTGTTTGGGCCGGGAAGACTCCGAGAGTGAGGAAGGGATTCTTACAGCGTAGTAGGGATAGGGGGGGGGCTGGCACTACCGAGCCTAAGTGAGTACTATTGGGCCGCTAATATTTCAATGGTGAGTAAGTGGATGGGAGAGGAGGAGGGAGCGGCGTGGAAGAGATTAGAGAGGGCGTCCTGTAGGGGGACCAGCCTGCAGGCTATGGTGACAGCCCCATTGCCGTTCTCACCGAGGAACTACACCACGAGCCCGGTGGTGGTAGCTACACTGAAGATTTGGGGACAGTGGAGACGACATAGGGGAAAGACCGGAGCATTGGGGGGGGTCCCCGATAAGAAACAACCATAGGTTTGCCCCGGGGGGAATGGATGGGGGATATGGAATGTGGCAAAGAGCAGGAATAACGCAACTGAAAGATCTATTTGTGGATGGGAAGTTCGCAAGTCTGGGAGCGCTGACCGAGAAATATGGGTTGCCCCAAGGGAATGCATTCAGGTACATGCAATTGAGGGCTTTTGCGAGGCAACAGGTGAGGGAATTCCCGCAGCTCCCGACACAAGAGGTGCAGGACAGAGTGATCTCAAAGAAATGGGTGGGAGATGGTAAGGTGTCGGATATATATAGGGAAATGAGGGACGAAGGGGAGACTATGGTGGATGAACTAAAAGGGAAATGGGAAGAAGAGCTAGGGGAGGAGATCGAGGAGGGGCTGTGGGCAGATGCCCTAAGCAGGGTAAACTCGTCGTCCTCGTGTGCCAGGCTAAGCCTGATTCAGTTTAAGGTATTACACAGGGCACATATGACTGGAACACGGCTCAGTAAATTTTTTGGGGTGGAGGATAGGTGTGCGAGGTGCTAGAGAAGCCCAGCGAATCATACCCATATGTTTTGGTCATGCCCGGTACTACAGGGGTTTTGGGTGGGGGTGACAAAGGCGCTTTCAAAAGTAGTAGGAGTCCGGGTCGAACCAAGCTGGGGGTTGGCTATATTTGGGGTTGCACAAGAGCCGGGAGTGCAGGAGGCGAGAGAGGCCGATGTTTTGGCCTTTGCGTCCCTAGTAGCCCGGCGCAGGATATTGTTAATGTGGAAAGAAGCCAAGCCCCCGGGGGTGGAGACCTGGATAAATGACATGGCGGGGTTCATAAAGCTAAAGCGGATTAAGTTCGTCCTAAGGGGGTCGGCTCAAGGGTTCACCAGGCGGTGGCAACCGTTCGTCGAATATCTTGCGGAAAGATAGATGGGGGAAAAAAAGAAGGCAGCAGCCCAGGATTTGGGGGTGGGGGGGGGGGAGGGGGAGGGATGGGGGGGGGGGGGGGCGGGGGGGTGTAGCCTGTGACAAGGCAGTTGCCAATTAGGGCTAGTTTTCATTTTTGTTATTTAATATTTATTTATTTTTTGTTTTCTGTTTATATAAAATAGGTCATTGTTATCTGTAATGTTATAATGTTGTGTAAAGGATGCACAATGTACTGTGTTGGTTGACCAAAAATTTTCAATAAAATATTTATTAAAAAAAAAACAATTCTGTGACTTTCACTTTAGTAATGGAGAGGGATAGGTGCGTGCAACAGGGCAAGGTTTACAACTGGGGGAAGGTTAAATACGATGTTGTCAGACAAGAATTGAAGTGCGTAAGTTGGGAACATAGGCTGTTAGGGAAGGACACAAGTGAAATGTGGAACTTGTTCAAGGAACAGGTACTACGTGTCCTTGATATGTATGTCCCTGTCAGGCAGGGAAGAGATGGTCGAGTGAGGGAACCATGGTTGACAAGAGAGGTTGAATGTCTTGTTAAGAGGAAAATGGAGACTTATGTAAGGCTGAGGAAACAAGGTTCAGACAGGGCTTTGGAGGGATACAAGATAGCCAGGAGGGAACTGAAGAAAGGGATTATGAGAGCTAAGAGAGGGTAGGAGCAAGGAAAACCCCAAGGCCTTTTACACATATGTGAGAAATATGAGAATGACTAGAGCGAGGGTAGGTCCGATCAAAGACAGTAGCGGGAGATTGTGTATTGAGTCTGAAGAGATAGGAGAGGTCTTGAACGAGTACTTTTCTTCTGTATTTACAAATGAGAGGGGCAATAGTGTTGGAGAGGACAGTGTGAAACAGACTGGGAAGCTCGAGGAAATACTTGTTAGGAAGGAAGATGTGTTGGGCATTTTGAAAAACCTGAGGGTAGACAAGTCCCCCTGACCTGACGGGATATATCCAAGGATTCTATGGGAAGCAAGAGATGAAATTGCAGAGCCGTTGGCAATGATCTTTTCGTTCTCACGGTCAACAGGGGTGGTACCAGGGATTGGAGAGTGGCGAATGTCGTGCCCCTGTTCAAAAAAGGGACTAGGGATAACCCTGGGAATTACAGGCCAGTTAGTCTTACTTCGGTGGTAGGCAGTCATGGAAAGGGTACTGAAGGATAGGATTTCTGAGCATCTGGAAAGACACTGCTTGATTAGGGATAGTCAGCACGGATTTGTGAGGGGTCTTGCCTTACAAGTCTTATTGAATTCTTTGAGGAGGTGACCAAGCATGTGGATGAAGGTAAAGCAGTGGATGTAGTGTAAATGGATTTTAGTAAGGCATTTGATAAGGTTCCCCATGGTAGGTAGGCTTCTGCAGAAAGTAAGGAGGCATGGGATAGTGGGAAATTTGGCCTGTTGGATAACGAACTGGCTAACCGATAGAATTCAGAGAGTGGTGGTGGATGGCAAATATTCAGCCTGGATCCCAGTTACCAGTGGCGTACCGCAGGGATTAGTTCTGGGTTGTGATTTTCATTAATGACTTGGATGAGGGAGTTGAAGGGTGGGTCAGTAAATTTGCAGACGATACGAAGATTGGTGGAGTTGTGGATAGTGAGGAGGGCTGTTGTCGGCTGCAAAGAGACATAGGATGCAGAGCTGGGCTGAGAAGTGGCAGATGGAGTTTAACCCTGAAAAGTGTGAGGTTGTCCATTTTGGAAGGACAAATATGAATGCGGAATACAGGGTTAACGGTAGAGTTCTTGGCAATGTGGAGGGGCAGTGAGATCTTGGGGTCTATGTTCATACATCTTTGAAAGTTGCCACTCAAGTGGATAGAGCTGTGAAGAAGGCCTATGGTGTGCTAGCGTTCATTAACAAAGGGATTGAATTTAAGAGCCGTGAGGTGATGATGCAGCTGTACAAAACTTTGGTAAGGCCACATTTGGAGTACTGTGTACAGTTCTGGTCGCCTCATTTTAGGAAGGATGTGGAAGCTTTGTTCAAGGACATTTGATAACGGGAATTAGGCAGCAATCCAACTTTTACTCCCAGTCCATTTGAGTGACAAATATATATATTTTTTTTAAGTTTGGAGATGCGAATGGCATCATTCCAAGCTATACGCCTTTTTGTCTCTGCAAGAAAATTAACCCTTTCAACAAGCTTTTGTGTATAATCCAGAAGATGTCAAAGTGCAGAATGTTGTACTTTCATTCCCAATAACTCTAAAGAAGTTAAAGATTTGGCATTACATATCCAAAAAGAAATCAAAAAACTTGATCCACCCCAATTTATCTTCCAACTGTACCCCCAATCGATGAATTTGAGCTGAAATACTATTATTGAAATGTTACTGATCAATCAACTGTTTGTCTGTATTATATTGTATAATTTATTAATACTGAATCAGTAGTATCAAATTTGATTAATTTAGTAATTATAATAATTATTTTGAAATGACTGGTTGTTGGGCCCCGGGGGTTGGCAGGGTTGTATGCTATATTGGGAACTTGCCGGACGGGAAACTGATACTGCGGTTGATAATCGTCTGGGTAATCAGGGAAATCCACCTCTAGTGCCCCCTCTTTTCCCGGGACTAACTCTTGATTCATCTGTGGGAATTGATTAGCACGGGTTTTAGAACGAGTGCGAGTCGCCAGACCTCCTTGCGACGGTGGAGGTGGTGATAGTGGCGTTGGGAGCGGTGGATAAAGGGCTTGAATGTACACATCTTTAATGTAATTTCTAACATGGTCACACCAGAGGAATAAAGAGGTTTTTTTTGTCTGAAACATAATTTGTTTTAGAAGTTTAAACTACAATCAGAACCCTGGGAATGTAAGGTGGAGGCGGTCGTAGTGGCGGTGTAATGGTCGGTCGTCCCCTATATAGCCAATTTTCAGGGTCATCCTCATTGTCTCCCTTGGTCAAGGCAAGGCCGGCCATTTGACCGTACGGTCCTGATTTAGAAATGGGGTGTTTTACAGACTTGGGTCTTTTTCTATGGTGGGCACATTCCTTTTTTCAAAACCTCCGCAGTCTTAACAATTCCCCCTTCTGTTAATTCAATACCCAATTTTAAAGCGTTCGCCTGCCAATTAGCCAATAAAGATGCATCTTTTAATTTTTTGGCAGTACTCCCGCCATAACTCAATCAATTTCTTAGCCGTTGAGCTACGGTTATGTTGCCAAATAAACTGCTGTGCCTCTATAACCGTAGGCAAATCTTTTGATCCTCCCAGGGGCCATTTCCCCTTTCCCAATTTCTTAGGCAATTCTCCCGATAATTGCCGCAGCTGCTGAGAATGTTCCGGATACTATTCACAAAGAGTTTGAAGCGCGCTTCCACTATCAGAGGTACCATCTAAAGTATTAACCATTGTCTCCTATCCTCAGATGGGATGTGGTTACCTGCTTAATTTTGGTAGCGATCCTATATCGCTTATTCAATCAAGAATTTAAACGGGGTTATCCTGCCCCGTTGCCCAATCAAAAGGCTAAATCAAATTGTTCGAAAGTGACTTTTAGAAGGTCAAAGTCTGGAAATGAAACATGAAAAGAGAGAGAGAGGACTGATTTAAACAAACTGACAGACTCAGGGAATCAAAGACAGAACTAACAGACAGACAGACTCAGAGAATTAAAGACAGAACAAACAGATTTAAGAAATTGTTCAAGTGTTCCGACAGGGCACGCAACGGTCAAGCCCTGTTTATTATGTTTCCTTTAGGTGTTATCCGCACCACCATTTAAATTTTATAATATATAATTTGGACAGAGTTATCCGTTCTCCGTAATATTCAATCTGATCAACCCGAAGTGTCGAACAAGTCTAGACACCAGTTGATAGACTTATTTATCGAAAAATCCACGTGGAGGCCCGACCGGGCCTCCTTCAAGATCCGACCCCAGGAGCGCCCAGGGAGGGAACAGACCACGGGACCCTTACCAACCTGCCTCAGGATGCCCCTGCCCACGACCCAGGACCCCTGAAACAGCGGAGACCGCGCACGAGGACCCAAACGCGCTGCAAGGTATTCCCGCGCCCGCAGAACGCCAGGACCCATCCGGATCGCAAACATGCCCCCCTAGCAACTCCTCTACCTCAACCAGTGCCCGGGACCCTGCCAGACGCGACCCCAGATACGTAAACAGCGCCCTGGTCCCCGCCAGCGCCCTGGACCCCGCCAGACGCAACCACCTACCTTCCACAAGAGCTGACATCGGCCATCGGATCCCAGGATCATCCAGCAGCAGCCGCCTACCGAGGAAGCGAGGAAAACGCGGCGGTCTGCAGGTTAGACTGAAGCAACGTGGTTTCAAGACCCCTCTCCCCAGCATACTCCTGGCAAACGTCCAAGCAATCGAAAACAAGCTGGATGAACTTAACGCCAGACTTACCTCTCAGAGGGAAGTAAGAGAGACATGGCTCACCCCTGCCTCACCGGACTCTGCCATACAACCTGAAGGCTTCTCAATTCACCGGGCGGACCGCACGGCATCATCAGGCAAAGCGAAGGGTGGAGGGGTTTGCCTCCTCATGAACTCCTCCTGGTGCTTGGATGTGGCGACTCTGGCGACCTACTGCTCCCATACCTGGAATACCTGACCGTGAAGTGCCGCCCATATTATCTTCCACGCGAGTTCACTTCAGCCGTTATCACAGCGGTCTACATCCCACCCCAGGCAGTAGTGAGGAAGGCGCTGGACGAACTATACACAGTAATAAACAACTACGAAACAGAACAACCGGAGGCCTTGTTCATCGTGACCGGAGACTTCAACAAGGCCAACCTCAAGAGTGTACTGCCAAAATTCCACCAGCACATCTCCTGTCCCACCAGGGGCGACAACACTCTTGACCACTGCTACTCAAAAATCAAGGGTGCCTACCGTTCCATCCCCCGACTGCACTTTGGGAAATCAGACCATAAGACAGAGCTCCTTCTCCCGGCATACAAGCAGAAACTCAAGCGGGAGAATCCAGCTAAGAAAGTTGTGCAGTGCTGGTCCGAGGAGACAGAAGAGCTCTTACGTGACTGCTGAGAGACAGTGGACTGGTCCATATTTAATAACTCAGCGACCAACTTAAATGAGTATGCCACCAGTCACAGACTTCATCAGCAAATGTGTGGACGACTGCGTGCCAAAGAAAGCAGTCCGTGCGTTCCCCAACCGGAAACCATGGCTCAATCGCGAGATTGACTCCCTACTGAAGGACAGATCTGAGGCGTTCAAGGCAGACGACCCTGACCTATACAAGAAATCCAGGTACGACCTCCGCAAAGCCATCCGGAATGCCAAGAGAGAATATCAAACCAAGCTAGAGTCACAGAGACTCTCGGCGGTTGTGGCAAGGATTAAACAACATAACGGGCTACAAAGCGAAGCCGAACAGTATCTCTGGCAGCAGCGCACCCCTCCCCGATGAACTCAATACATTCTATGCTCGGTTCGAGGAGGTAACCAACAATCCGCTGGCGAGTGCCCCAGCAGCCCATAATTCATCCATACCCACCATCACAGCTTCCGAAGTCAGATTGGCCTTCCTGAAAGTGAACCCTCGGAAGGCGACGGGCCCGGACGGGATCCCTGGTCGTGCACTCAGAGCCTGCGCGGACCAGCTGGCAGAGGTATTCACGGACATCTTTAACCTGTCCCTACTCCACTCCGAGGTCCCCACCTGCTTCAAGAAGACCACCATCATACCGGTACCAAAGAAGAACCAGGCAACGTGCCTCAATGACTACCGACCAGTGGCCCTGACTTCAGTCGTAATGAAGTGCTTCGAGAGGTTGATCATGAAGCACATCACCTCCATACTCCCAGAACGCCTTGATCCACTGCAATTCGCATACCACTGCAACAGGTCCACATCAGACACCATTTCTCTGGCCCTACACTCATCCCTAGAGCATCTCGAAAACAAGGACTCCTACATTAGACTCCTATTTATTGACTACAGCTCCGCCTTCAACCCCATAATCCCAGCCAAGCTCATATCAAAGCTCCAAAACCTAGGACTTGGCTCCCCACTCTGCAACTGGAATCCACAATTTTCTGACCAACAGACCACAATCAGTAAGAATGAACAACAACACCTCCTCAATAGTCCTCAACACCGGCGCCCCGCAAGGCTGCGTACTTAGCCCCCTACTCTATTCCCTGTACACACACGACTGCGTGGCAAAACTTGGTTCCAACTCCATCTACAAGTTTGCTGACGATACGACCATAGTGGGCCGGATCTCGAATAACGATGAGTCCGAATACAGGAGGGAGATAGAGAACCTAGTGGAGTGGTGTAGCGACAACAATCTCTCCCTCAATGCCAGCAAAACTAAAGAGCTGGTAATTGACTTCAGGAAGCAAAGTACTGTACACACCCCTGTCAGCATCAACGGGGCCGAGGTGGAGATGGTTAGCAGTTTCAAATTCCTCGGGGTGCACATCTCAAAAAATCTGTCCTGGTCCACCCACGTCGACGCTACCACCAAGAAAGCACAACAGCGCCTATACTTCCTCAGGAAACTAAGGAAATTCGGCATGTCCACATTGACTCTTACCAACTTTTACAGATGCACCATAGAAAGCATCCTATCAGGCTGCATCACAGCCTGGTATGGCAACTGCTCGGCCCAGGACCGCAAGAAACTTCAGAGAGTCGTGAACACAGCCCAGTCCATCACACAAACCTGCCTCCCATCCATTGACTCCATCTACACCTCCCGCTGCCTGGGGAAAGCGGGCAGTATAATCAAAGATCCCTCCCACCCTCCTCACTCACTCTTCCAACTTCTTCCATCGGGCAGGAGATACAGAAGTCTGAGAACACGCACAAACAGACTCAAAAACAGCTTCTTCCCCACTGTCACCAGACTCCTAAATGACCCTCTTATGGACTGATTTCATTAACACTACACCCTGTATGCTTCATCCGATGCCAGTGCTTTTGTAGTTACATTGTATATGTTGTGTTGCCCTATTATGTATTTTCTTTTATTCCCTTTTCGTCTCATGTACTTAATGATCTGTTGAGCTGCTCGCAGAAAAATACTTTTCACTGTACCTTGGTACACGTGACAATAAACAAATCCAATCCAATTATCGAAAACCACCTTTTATCACGAAGGTATTAGGCAACCCTAAGGATCATCATCACTCATTTACCCGGAGATTAAGGAGGACTCTAACCTCCCAAGGTTTCCAACCCAGGACTTTAGGAAGGATTTTAACCTCCCAGGGACTCCAACCCGGACTGTTTAAGGAGGACTCTAACCTCCCAAGGTTTCCAGCCCGGGACTTTAGGGAGGACTCTCACCTCCCAGGGACTCCAACCCGGGACTTTAGGGTGGACTTTAACCTCCCAGGGACTCCAACCCTGGACCTTTTAGGGAGGACTCTAACCTCCCAGGGTTTCCAACCTGGGAGTTTATGAAGGATTTTAACCTCCCAGGGACTCCAACCCGGACTGTTTAGGGAGGACTCTAACCTCCCAAGGTTTCCAACCCGGGACTTTAGGAAGGTCCAACCTTCCTGGGACTCCAACCCTTTCAACCCTTATTCGTAACGGGTTCGCCGGACTGCTTTGATTTCGTCAGAGTCTCCACCGAAACCGAACAGCAGGGCGTGGCCACACTCGGGACAGCAGAGGGGGAAACTAAAGTGGTAACAAAGGTTACTCATGTTTGGTGGCCAATTCCCTCCTCAGCGTCCGAATGCGATCAGTCTGTTACGCCGTTAGGTTCCAGGGAGGCTCCTTGAAATCCCACTTCCGACACCAAATGATGATTCTTTTGCAGCCAGTCCGGATGAAATGATCAGTCGAACACCTCATTACATTAGTTTGTATTGATTTTGTCAACGTAATCCAGGTGAAATTGACCCGATCAGGAATTGTAAAAGAAAGTCAGATATAAATTGTAAATTGAACTTTCACGATCTTTAACACTGGTTTATTAAACATCGCTCAGGAAGCTGGTACCAATCACAAAAATGACCACGTTTGCAGATGGGAATAATGAGAGTGGTGAGCTCCTGCCGATTTCACCTATTTGAGGCGGCTCTTCAAATTACACTCGGGGTTTTGGGCCGTTGGGACATCCCGGGAGGAGAGAATGGACCAGGAAATCTCAGGACAGGTGAATATACCTGGGCATCCCGGAGGAGGAAAATGCAGGAGAGGTGAATAGATCAGGACATCCCAGGAAGGGGTGAATGAGTCTCAGAAATTGGAGCTCAGGGAAGCTGAACCGCCATAGCAGGCGACCCTTGGAGAGGACAGGGCTGTAAGATATCAAACCCTGGGGCATCTACTCACATAATGAATCCCAACACACTCCCTGAGTCACCAAGTCACTCTCCCAGGAATGGAGACAATGCCTGGTCTCTGGGTCAACTCTATCCTGTAACCGATCTCTTGTGCAAGATAATTACAATAATCATGGGGGACTTCAATATGCAGGTGGACTGGGAAAATCAGGTTGGTAGTGGATCCCAAGAAAAGGAATTTGTGGACTGTCTAAGAGATGGTTTCATGGAGCAGCTTATGACAGACCCTACTAGGGAAGAGGCAATTCTGGATTTGTGATGTGCAATGAGGCAGACTTGATTCGGGAACTTAAGGTGAAGGAACCCTTTGGAGCAGTGACCACAATATGATAGAATTTACCCTGCAGTTTGAGAGGGAGAAGCTGGAATCAGATGTAACGGTATTACAATTAAATAATACAATCAAGCAAAGACATAGGGAGGAGCTGGCCAGAGTTGATTGGAAAGGGAGCCTAGCAGGGAAGACAGTGGAACAGCAATGGCAGGAGATTTGGGGGATTATTCAGGAGGCACAACAGAAATTCATCCCAAAGAGGAGGAAACATGCTAAAGGGGAGGGCGAGGCATCCATGGCTAATGAGGGAAGTCAAGGATAGCATAAAATCAAAAGAAAAAGCATACAAAGTGGCTAGGATTAGTGGGAAACCAGAAGATTGGGAAGCCTTTAAAAGCGAGCAGTGAACAACTAAAAAGGCAATAAGGGGGCAGAAGATGAAATAGGAGTGTAAGCTAGCTAGTGATATAAAAGAAGATAGGAAGAGTTTTTTCAATATATAGAGGGTAAGAGAGAGACAAAAATAGACATTGGACCACTTGAGAAGTAATAATAAGTAATAATAGGAAACAAACAAATGCAGAGGAACTGAATAGTTACTTTGCATCAGTCTTCACGGTGGACGACACCACTGGAATGCCAGAGCTCCAGGAGAATCAGGTGGCACAGGTGAGTGTAGTGGCCATCACTAAGGAGAAGGTTCTGGGGAAATTGAAAGGTCTGAAGGTGGATGAATCACCTGGACCGGATGGACTACACCCCAGGATTCTAAAAGAGATAGCCGAGGAGATTGTGGAGGTATTCGTGGTGATTGTTCAGGAATCACTGTTGGCAGGGAGGGTCACAGACGACTGGAAAGTGGCAAATGTAACACTGCTGTTTAAGAAGGGAGGGAGGCAGAAGACGGGAAATTATAGACCAGTTAGCCTGACTTCGGTCATTGGTAAGATTTTAGAGTCCAGTGTTACAGATGAGATCGCAGGGCAGCATGGTGGTGCAGTGGTTAACACTGCCGCCTCATGGTGCCAAGGTCACAGGTTCGATCCTGGCTCTGGGTCACTGTCCGTGTGGAGTTTGCACATTCTCCCCGAGTTTCGCCCCCACAACCCAAAGATGTGCAGGGTAGGTGGATTGGCCACATTAAATTGCCCCTTATTGTGGGCCAGAGTTTAGAAAACTCCAAAGTATATCATGGAGTTCACCTGACCCACGACTTTTAAAAGATTTTGGTTATGGGGAGCACAAAGGTCCACTCTCCAGGTGTTATGCAACAGAGACCTTAAGTATTTTTAAAACAAAAACAATGTTTATTCTATGAACCCAGTTAACATTTTATAAACACACAGTAAACATCTTATCAAATACCAACACACGAAAACACACAGATACAATACTCTATAGGTAACCCTGAATACCTTTCCTAGCAACATCCATATGTTAAACCCTTTTTAAATAAAGACAGCAGGTTTAAATTCTCTACAGAAACAGGTATTACTTTGAAATCATCGAGTGAGGTGGAGACATTGTTTAGATTGCAGAGAGAGAGATCAATTCACATTTGCTTGGTTTGAATGCAGCTCTCCAACTCAAAGCGAAACCAAAAACAGAGCCACAAAGCAGCTTTACAGCTCAAAACGAAAGTAAGAAGACAGAAAGACAGCCCAGCTCCACCCACACACTGACATCACTGCAGCTATTTGATAAGCACACATTTCTTAAAGGTATATCCACCTGACATACTTAATTGGAAAAAATGAATTAGGTACTCTAAATTAAAAAAAAAAGATGAGATCGCAAAGTACTTGGAATGCATGATAAAATAGGATTGAGTCAAGGGGAGGTCATGTCTGACACATCTGTTAGAGTTCTTTGAGGAAGCAACAAGGAAGTTAGACAAAGGAGAACCAATGGACATAATTTATTTAGATTTCCAGAAGGCCTTTGACAAGGTGCCACAAAGGAGAGTGTTAAATAGATGTTCAGGGTAAGATCCTGTCATGGATAGAGGATTAGCTTAATGGCAGAAGGCAGAGAGTGGGGATAAAGGGGTCTTTCTCAGTTTGGCAGCTGGTGACTATTGGTGTGCCTCAGAGGTCGGTGTTGGGACCACAACAGTTCATCATATACATTAACGATCTGGAAGAAGGAACTGAAGGCACTGTTGCTAAGTTTGCAGATGATACAAAGATATGTAGAGGGACTGGTAGTATTGAGGAAGCAGGGGGGCTGCAGAAGGACTTGGACAGGCTAGGAGAGTGGGCAAAGAAGTGGCAGCTGGAATACATTGTGGAAAAGAAGGAATGGAGGCATAGACTATTATTTAAATGGGGATTGCTTAAGAAATCAGAAGCACAAAGAGACTTGGGAGTCCTTGTTCAAGATTCTCTTCAGGTTAACATGCAGGTTCAGTCGACAGTTAGAAAAGCAAATGCAATGTTAGCATTCATGTTGAGAGGGCTAGAATACAAGAGCAGGGATGTACTTCTGAGGCTGTATAATTGAGGGCAGCACGGTAGCACAAGTGGATAGCACTGTGGCTTCACAGCGCCAGGGTCCCAGGTTCGATTCCCTGCTGGGTCACTGTCTGTGCGGAGTCTGCACGTTCTCCCTGTGTCTGCGTGGGTTTCCTCCAGGTGCTCCGGTTTCCTCCCACAGTCCAAAGACATGCAGGTTAGGTGGATTGGCCGTGATAAATTGCCCTTAATGACCAAAAAAGGTTAGGAGGGGTTATTGGGTTACGGGGATAGGGTGGAAGTGAGGGCTTAAGTGGGTCGGTGCAGACTTCTGCACTGTATGTTCTATGTCTATAAGACCCCATTTGGAGTATTGTGAGCAGTTTTGCATCCCTTATCTATGGAAGGATGTACTGGCCTTGGAAAGGGTCCAGGGGAGATTCACAAGAATGATCCCTGGAATGAAAAGCCTGTCATATGAACAACAGTTGAAGACTCTGGGTCTTTACTCGTTGGGAGTTTGGAAGGGTGTGGGGGGATCTTATTGCAACTTACAGGATACTGCAAGGCCTGGATAGAGTGGACGTGGAGAGGATGTTTCTAATTGTAAGATAAAACAGAACCAGAGGACACAATCTCAGACTAAAGGCACGATCCTTTCAAACATGAGGGTGGTGATGAGAGTTTGGCTCAAGATGGATTGGAACTTTATGGGAAAACAAAATGTTAGATAAAGCTTTGTGTGCAGGAATGTCAAGACAGGCTTTTTGGTAGCAAGCTGTAATCACTTGTTCTTTTGTACCAGACAAATTGCAGTAATGGCCTTGGGAATGGTTGCTAGCTTTAAAGATAATTATAATTGAGCTGAAAGCACAGACAATGCGAGGGGGCTGTCCTCAGCAATGAAACAGTGTCAAAATGTATATAAACTGCTGTTAGATGTATTGACTTTGGCTTACTGTTGTAACTCTCAGAGATACAGTGGTTTTAGCACCGGCCGAGAAATAAACATATGTTGAAGTAACTTGGTGTTCGATTGATCATTTCATCCGGACTGAAAAGTTACTAATTCACAGTGATTCTGTGGAATCTTTGCCGCAGAAGGCTGTGGAGGCCAAATCACTGAGTGTCTTTAAAACAGAGATAGATGAGTTCTTGATTAATAAGAGGATCAGGGGTTATGGGGACAAGAATGGGGATGAGAAAAATATCAGCCATGATTGAATGGCGGAGAAGATCGATGGGCCGAGTGGCCTAATTCTGCTCCTATTCTTGTGGTCTTATCATCACTGCCTTGGATGCTGTGGGTGTTCTTCCTTTGATTTCCTGTCAAACACATCCAAGGGTATACATACATCCCACACTGATGTTGTCAGATGAAGAATGTGATTCCCACACTAGAAATCTCTGTCAAACATTCACCAGAGGAACTAATAATAATAATCATTATTCGTGTCTCAAGTAGGCTTACATTAACACTGCAGGGAAGTGACTGTGAAAAGCCCCTAGTCGCCTCACTCAGGCGCCTGTTGTGGGTTCACTGAGGGAGAATTTAGAATGTTCAATTCACCTAACAGCAATTCTTTGGACTGTGGGAGGAAACCAGAGCAGCCGGAGGAAACCCTTGCAGACATAGGGAGAACGTGCAGACTACGCACAGACAGTGACCCAAGCCAGGAATCGAACCTAGGACCCTGGAGCTGTGAAGCGTTGTGCTAACCACTGCACTACCGTGCTGAGACAGCAGTTGCATTAAGTGAGGTTTTATTCAGATGGGACAATGACAAGTTTAAATCCCCACCTGATCTGCTGCTCAAAGTTGCCTCCATTTCACTGGTCAGTGTCCCAAACTTCAGGAAAGTCCTGTTCCTGCAGAAATATTTGGATTGGCTGTGAGAGACGTCAATCAGAGACCTCACCCACTCTGCCCATTCTCTCCTCTTCCTCTACCACAGCTGCTTCACTTCCTGTCGGGACTCAAAACCAAGTCAGGAGATGGTGAGTGAAGGAGCAGAATTTAGAAGAATTACATTGCACAATATCCACACTAATGTTCAGGCAGTCTGACTATCCTGTGGGCAATCAGGTGTGGAAATGCCCCTTATGCTGTGTGAGAAGATCCAGCTCAGAGACCTGTTTACTCGGTGCTTTGTGCTGAGCTGTTTGATTGGCTGTGTGTTGGATATTGAGTGTTTATTGGAAGCATTTCCCTTCTGATTTGCAGACTGAGTTTTGTTGATGGGTCATGACTGAATATGAGAAGGTGAGGTATAATTATCTGGGAGGGAGACATATTCATTGAAATGTCTTCTTTAAAGATTTTACCTGAAGGCCCGACCTTTCCCAAAAGCCTGGGCTTGGATTTGATAGTTTTGCCCAGTGCTGTGTCTGAGAGCTGAATTTGGGACGTGCAGTCTGAGTGAGTGCAGTGTATCTAATTTCCCAGGATAAACCAGAACCCTTCCGTTACCTACACTGAAGAAAAAGGGCACGATTCTCTGGCTGCGTTGAGCTCAAGCGAGAGCACAAAGTGGCCAGAGAATCTTGGAATATTTCCCACGATAATCCAGATCCCTCAATCAGATGCACTGAAGCTTGACAATAGGGAGCAGAGCAGAGAGAGGGAGCTGCTTCCACCTTGAGAGTCCAATGGCTTCTCCCCGGTTCGCTCTGAAAACCTCACCGACAGGAACCAATCGCATTCGGTTGCTGGGCAGAAATGGCCCTGGCCAATTCAGTGGCCACCAGTCAACCAATCGGAACAAACTTCTCCAATTTTTGGGTGCCATAAAGTCTGGGTTCCTTGGCCCAAAATACAAAACTTTATAATACAGCATCCTGTTTTGACACTTTGAGTGCCTTACTTCCACTGCTGGACTTCATGGTATGTTTCCGTTAACGATCAATGAACCAATAATGATAAAGGCAAAATAAAAGATAGGAACTAAGTGAGTCATCAGAGGGTGTGTGACAGTCAAGTGAGGAAAAAGAAAGGACTTGCATCTAATCCCCCACACAGGCGAGTAGCAGACTGACACTCACTGTGGAACAGTCTCTAACTGAGGAGTCAGCCCCTTCAACAAAGGAGGAGAGGGAGTTGGAGGAAATCATGTTTTCATTTCCTGGCACAGTGGTTATCACTGCAGCCTCACAGAGCTAGGGACTCTTGTTTGATTCTCCCTGCGTCTGCCTGCGTTTCCTCCGGGTGCTGTGGTTTCCTCCCACTGTCTAAAGATGTGCTGGTTAGGTGGATTGACCATACTAAATTGCCCCTCAGTGTTCAACGGTCAGGTGGAAATATGGCTGGATTAAGGCCAAGGTAGTTTGCTCTTTCTGAGGGTCGGTGCAGACTCGATAGGCCAAATGGCCTCCTTCTGCACTATAGAGACTCTATGAATCAACAGGAAGGGCCCTTACACCCTGCTGGAACCAGGCCTTGCAGCAAAGGAAGAGAGGGAGTTAGACAAAATCATGTTTCCTTTTTCTGTTTTACAGAAGGATTGCACCGTACTACACCAGAGAATACAGAGAGGATAGACACCACTGATATATCCTGATCATCACCCAAGGAACAACTGCACAACTGTGGGAAGACATCCAGTCCCTTCACAGAATTGCTCAACACAGAGAAGGTTGGACAGTGAAACCATCATCTGGAAATCAGTCAGGTCAGGGGCAACTTTGACATATCATCAGATCTGAAACTGGTCAGTGGTGTGGAACCTTCTGTCAGAACCTTTTCGAAGGTTCAGCTGTGGGTGATCAGTCAGTGTGAGGCTGGGAAGAAGCCTGAGTGGGCTAGTGTGGTGAGAGCTTCAATCATTTACCGAGTCTAATGAAACACTGACTACAGGGACGCTGTCAAGTGTGAGGTGTGTGAGGAGGCTTCACAGGTTCATAAGATCTTCTAAGGTGCATTTGTTACAACTACTGTTACCACAAGTGCAGCCACATGGAAAAGAAACGATTCAAGTGTAATGTTTGCGATAAACGTTTTGTAACATCTACGATGCTCCTTAGGCACCAGATGATACACACAGGAGATAAACCATTCAGGTGTGAGCTGTGTGATAAATCATTCACACAGTCCTCAAGCCTCATTGAACACAAACGCGTTCACACAGGGGAGAAACCGTTCAGGTGTGATGTTTGTGAGAAGACTTTCAACCGAAAAGCAAACCTTCAGTCACATCAAAGGGTTCACACAGGGGAGAAACCCTACACGTGTGAGGTGTGTAACGAATCATTCTCGTTGTTATCGACCCTCCGTAGACACCAACGTATTCACACAAGGGTGAAAGAATTCACATACGAGGTGTTTGACAACTCATTCTCGCAGTTATCGCACCTCGACGGACACCAGCGCGTTCACCCAGGCGAGAAACCCTTCTCATGCCAGGTATGTGACAAATTATTTTTGGACTCACTGGCTTCTTGTGTACACCGTCATATTCACTTATAGAATACAATAATAATCTTTATTAGTGTCACAAGTAGGTTTACATGAACTCTGCAAAGAAATTACTGTGAAAATCACCTAGTCGCCACACTCCGGTGCCTGTTCAAGTACACTGAGGGAGAATTCAGAATGTCCAATTCGCCTAACAAGCATATCTTTCGGGACTTGCAGGAGGAAACCAGAGCACCCGGAGGAAACCCACACAGGCACGGGGAGAACGTGCAGACTCAGCACAGATAGTGACCCAAGCCGGGAATCAAACCCAAGATCTGGCGCTTTGAAGCAACGATGCTAACCACTGTGCTATGATATGTGACTGATTATTCCCTGAGTCACCTTCCCTCGGCGCTAAGCAACACATTCCCACAGAAGACAAACCATTTACAGGCGACATGTGTGACAAATCATTCTCAGTTATCAGACCGCCAAAGACACTCGCACATTCACACTGCGACTCACCTGCTTCCCTTATGGTGAGAGTTGTTTGTGTTGTTTACCCTCCAGTGCTCATACAGGGGCGCTGTCCTTCCAAAGCACTGTCTATCTCAGCAGTGTCTGTCTCCAAACTCTCCCACCATCAGTCCAATCATTTCAAGAAGGTCAATTTAACCGTTGACCAGATCACCAAACATAACCAAAGGAAGTCATCGATCTGTATAGAAGCTGCTACGTCTGCACAAGTTTCCCTGTGATGGGCAAAAGGGGAATATCTGAATATTAAATATGTTTTGATGTTAATTTCTGAAACTTTAAATTGTCGTTTTTGAGTTGAAAATACAGAAAGGTCACAAAATTTATTTTCCTAATTTTACGAGGTTTTGTAAAATGCAGTTGTTTTGGAGATGGCTCTGACTTTGTCAGAAGATTGATCTCCAATAAGAAGTCGCACTGGGTACAGGCTGAAACTGTCTCCAGCACTCGGAAAATGTGTCACAAAACAGCATAGCAAAGTCTGGACCATGATTCATTTTTAATTTTAATTTCTTTCTTTTGGTAAAGCTGGCCCAGGACGCCCAGGAGTGCTCGTCGACTGGAGGGCGGTTTCCTTATAGCAAGGAGCTGACGGAACTGGAGGGGTTCATGAGCAAGCTGTTTGATCTCTCCAACCCCACGATAACCAATGGTGGATCAGATATGGGGATGAGTGAAGGTGATGTCAGCAGCTGAGTGCTCAAACTTAAGGGGAGAGTTAATTTATGCGACAAAAGATAATAATTGTGATTTTCTTCCTTTGACAGATACACAGGTGTCCATGGACACATCAGATGGTGATGGAGGAGAGTTGGCAGCAGCATCCGAGATTCCTGAAAGAGCTGATGAGGAAGGGTCGGAGGTGAATACCTCACAGCAATGTGGCATGGCAGCTGCAGTGGGAGAGGGGGAGGAGTGTCAGGAGGGTAAGATGTCTGATTTGGAGGGTAGTGTTGATGAGTTAAAGTTAAATATTGTGACCTGTGTGAAGGAGGAGGCCTGTGATGATCTCGCTGCTGTGGTGGAGGGAGGATGCTCAAAACCTTCCGGTGGAAAGGAATCTGCAGTTTTGGGAGCAGTAGCTCCGCCGTCTCCACGAGCACACGGACAACATCAGGCCCATGCTGCTGGTGAAGAAAATGAAGATGATCTGAAACTTCTTGAGCCCTTACATCAGGAGCAGGTTCAAAGCACAGAAAGTTATCAGGTCACTTCTAACTTGCTTCAGGAAACTTTGACTGAATTTAAGATGGAGGTTAGTCACAATCTTCAAAGAAACAATGAGATTCTTCAACCGCATCTACAAAGAGACAATGGGATTCTTCATAATCATCGAAAACAAAACAATGAGATTCTTCAACCACATCTACAAAGAAACAATGAGATTCTTCACAACCATCGACAAATAAACAATGAGAATCTTCAACCGCATCTACAAAGCAACAATGAGATTCTACACAATCATCAACAAAGAAACAATGAGATTCTTCAGCCACATCGACAAAGAAACAATGAGATTCTTCAGCCGCATCTACAAAGCAACAATGAGATTCTTCACAATCATCGACAAAGAAACAATGAGATTCTTCAGCCGCATCGACAAAGAAACAGTGAGATTCTTCAGAATCATCGACAAAGAAACAATGAGATTCTTCAGAATCACCTGCAAAGAAACAATGAGATTCTTCAGCAGCATCTACAAAGAAACAATGAGATTCTTCAGCAGCATTTACAAAGAAACAATGAGATTCTTCAGCAGCAAAATGAGGTTCTTTGTCAGCTTCTGCGAAGAAGCAATGAAACTTTGAATGAAATGAGACCGAGTCTGCCTCAGATTATAGAGCCTGCACCTTCTGGGCAGCAAATGCCCAGCGCAGAGACATCTGCTGCTGGACATGCCTCTGGCACACGTCATGGGGTATATGCGGAAGGTCTTACGGTCCATCCCTCCAACACTGCCTCCTCGATGCCATTATTTTTCTGTCTGGATTTTTGCAATGACAAGAGATCCTCTCCATTGTGAGGATAATGGAGGCCCAAATCTGAGAGTCCTACCCCCATCCCCTCACCCCCAATCATAACACCTCCTATTTTCATGGGATCAGGAATTGGCCAGATTGAGATTTGTGTGTTTCACAGAGGCAGCTGTCCATACAAATCAGCAGCTGCCTCCACTAGTTTGGGCTTGGGTGAGAAATGTCTGAAACCCGACGTGTACAGATTAAATCTAGGAGGATTAGGTCTGAACTCAATGGATTATTTGCAAAGGATATGGTCTTCAGGCATCTTTGCGGGAGGTAAGCTGCCATTTGACATTACTGAAAGTAGAAATGAATGTGCTTGAAAAGTGAATAAGTGCATTGGAACTGAGAGCTCAAAGAACTGTCAAAAACAATTGTCAAGATCCTGAACTGTCAAATGGAGCTGTTAATATCCAGGCATTTAAACCTCCTGCTTTAATTCTGAAGAAACCGGAATGCTAAAAAATATTGGCTATCACTCTGTTGAGATAAGCCTCAGGGAATGACAGGGTTAATGTTGAATGATAAATTTCACAACATTCCATTATCACAGTAGCATGTCTGCCATATCATTTTGATTGACAGTTCCAAGTGATTATGGACACTTGAAGTGGGACTATGAATTTCAATGTTTGTTTTTTTAGACTCGATTATGCAATTGAATGATACATTGGCTATAAGGGCTATAAATGTATTCATTGGGTTTTTTATATAAATGAATGGTTTAAAAAAAATAAAGTCTGCAACAGACACTTCAAACTTCATTTATTTTACGTCAGCATGGGGCCTGAGGTCTGACCATTGTGGATACTGGATAAGGTTTGGATGGTATAAGGGCGGTGGGTGGGCATCATAGGCTGGTATGAATGAGCACAAAGTTGGTACAGAGGCTATAAAGGGCCATGTGAACTGGATGGGGGACAGATGTTGGTGTGGAGGGTAAGAGGAACCATAGGAGTGGTTGGATGCATAAGTTGTCATGAAAGATACGGAGGTGTCATGGTCAGGGGCCATGGGATGACATAGAGGGTATGAGGGACCATGTGGCAGGGCGAGGCTGGACCATCGGTTTGCATGGATGGGATGTGGGAAGTGTGAGGAGTGACCGCTGCTTTATGTTTCTCTGGTTTTTTTAAACTTCGATTCAGTGCAGTTCTCCGAGACAGACCTTCCACCCAGCCAGCTTCCTCACCCAATATCCTCCTCATTAGGGTGGCACGGTGGTGCTATGGCTAGCACTGCTGCCTCAGCGCTGAGGACCCGGGTTCCACCCCGGCCCTGACTCACTGTCCATGTGAATTTTGCACATTCTCCCCTTGTCTGCGTGGGTTTCAACCTAAAGATGAGCAGGATAGGTAAATTGTCTGCACTAATTGGGAAAAAAAAGAATTGGGCACTCAAAAAAAAATTTTCAAAGTTTAAAAAAAAGTCCTCCTCACTCATTCCAGGGTCACCAGACCCAACACCCAGGGTGCTCTGCCACCCTGGAACGAATACCCAGCCTTCCAGGCCCTTTCACCCGGGTTGGGTTTGCTCCAGTCAAACAGTTCGGCACAAAGTACTGAGTAAACAGCTGGATTTTCTCACACAGCATAAGGAACATTTCCATATCTGATTCCCCACAGGATACTGCCTGAACATTAGTGTGGATATGATATAAAATTCAGACAAATTCAGATCCATAGCTCACTGAATAGTCACTTAGTGTGGATATTGCAGGATGACATCTCTAAAAAAACTGCTCCTTCTCTGGTAAATGTTTGACAGAGTTTTCTAATATGGGAAAAGCATTCTCCATCCTCGGAGACTTTCAAACTGAACATCAGTGTGGGATGTGTAGCCTCAGATGTATTTAACAGCAGATCAGAAGAGGAAGACCCACAGCATCCAAGGTAGTGCAGTGGTGGGATCAGCACATGCACAGGAGAGAGGGCAATGGGAGGGAGAAGAGATTGAGAAAGCAGAATAACCCAATGCTTGACAAGTGAATGTAACTCGGGGAGTGACTCTGGGACATACATGCTGTGATTCAGAGCGTAACACTGTGATTTGGGGAGTAACACTGTGACTCGAAGAGTAACACTATGACTCGGGGAGTGACTCTGTGTTTGGGGCAGAAACTGCTTCGGGAGTTCCTCTTGCTTGGGAAGGGACAATGATTCGGAGACTGACTCCCAAGTGACAAACTCTGAGGAAATAAATAAGGGATATTTGATCGTGGGACCTCAGCAGGGACGGTGAGTGTGGGGGCAGGGGGTGGAGCACAGGGGGAATAGAAGCAGGCAGCTGCCAACTGGAGGGGGAAGAGGTGGGCTATTATCTGACCTGCTGATGTTTCCAGAATTTTCTGATTTGATTCTAGGTTTTAAAGCACAGAAACAAACCATTCTGCTCATCTGCTTTCTACTTTGCTTATGCTGCACAAGCTTTCTCCCGACCTATTTTCTCTCATGCTGTGTCTCTTGCCAAAAACGATGGTGACCGATACCGGCTGCATAGGCGCACAGGTCTGCGATTGTGCAGAAATCCAATGATCTTACTCCGCTGCACGCAGCCTGCCGGTACCCTCTGCACATGTGCCATCTTCCTGATTCTGTGTTGTAAATATTCCATAATGTTTATTTAGTCCCATTTGTTTCTGGCAGTATTTTTTCTGCTTCGGAGTAAAATCTTACATGTTAATAAATATATTAATTTTAGTTTGTTCATAATGGTTTGATGGTGTGACATTTACTGCTTTTAAAATGAGACAGGAAAGTGAGAGGCAGCTCAGGTACGTGGTCTCTGGGGCATTGTAAAGTCACCAATGACAGGGCCATCCGACGAAGCACTGATTGAACATAAGAAAAACACAAGAACTAGGATCAGGATTAGGCAATTCAGCCCCTCGAGCCCGCTCCGCCATTCAATATGATCATGGTTGATCTCCTTTCAGCCTCAACTTCACTTTCCTGCCCATCCTCCATAACCTTTCAACCTATTACTAATTAAAGATCTGTCTATCTCATTACATTTACTCAAAGTCTCGGCATCCAATGCACTCTGGGGTAGTGAATTTCACAGATTCGCTCCCTTTGGGAGAAGTAATTTCTCCTCATCTCGGCTTTAATTTAAAACTGCTATCCCTTATCCTAAAACTCTGACCTTTTGATCCACATGTTCCCACAAGAGGAAAAATTCACTTTATGTCTACTTTATCAATACCTTTTATCATCTTATATACCTCAATTAGATCTCCTCTCATTCTTCTAAACTCGAAAGAATATAGGCATAAACTGCTCAATCTCTCTTCATAAGACAAACCACTCATCTCTGGAATCAATCTAGTGAACCTCTTCTGATCTGCCTCTGATGCAACTAAATCCCTCCTCAAATAATGGGACCAAAACTATACACAGTACTCCAGGTGCATTCTCACCAATACCCTGTACAGTTGTAGCAACACTTGCCTACTTTTATACTCTGTTCCTTTAGCTATAAACCAAATTCCATTTGCCTTCCTTATTTCCTGCTGTACCTACATACTAGTTTCCTGCACGAGGACACCCAGATCCCTCTGCACCAAAGCATTCTGAAGTTTCTCTCCATTTAGATAATAAATTGCCTTTCCATTTTTCCGGCCAAAACAGATAGCCTCGCATCTGATCTTAAACTCCATCTGTCAAATTTTGGCCCACTCACCTAACCCATCTATATCCATTTGTAGATTTCTTATTTCCTCATTACAACTTACTATCCCACCATTTTCCTGTCATCTGCAAACTTGGCTATAGTGCCTTCTATCCCTAAACCCAAGTTATTAATATATATTGTAAATAATTGGGGCCGAAGGACCAAACTCTATGGCACCCCACTAGTTACATCTTGCCAACCGGAAAAAGACCCATTTATCCCAATTCTCTGTTGGTTAGCCAATCTTCTATCCAAACAATTATCCAAAATCCCATGTGACCTTTTGTGGGGCACTTTATCTTTTTTTAAATATTTTTGTTCGAGGCATTTTCAAGTCGGAAGGAAAGGAAGAGAAAGCAACAACGCCAAAAATCATCAAACAGTATCTCCGTCGTAACTGCCCTTATCTGTCCAACCCAGCCCACTCCCTCCGACCCCCCTCTTATAATTATAGTAGCAAACCCCCAAAAGGGTAAAACTCCCCCCACCCTTGCTGACATTTTAGCACTCCTGTACGAAATCGACCTCGACAAGACTCGCTCATCTGCGCCCCTGATGACAAACGTAATCTTTTCGAGGTGCAGAAACTCTGCCAAGTCCCAGTAATATCCTCTTCCGGGCTATCAGGGAGGAAAAGGCCAACACGTCAGCCTCTCTCCCACCTGCATTCCCAGATCCTCCGAGACTCCACGGGCTCGGAGCCACCTTACCCCAAAAACCGTTCACATTGTCTCTGCAAAAGCTTTCCGGAACTCCAACTTTAGACATGCCTAGAACATGTGGACCTGGTTCACTGGCCCCCCTGCACACCGCCCACACATCCTCTACCCCGGGAAAGAGCCAACTCATCCTTGACATCGTCATGTGCATTATGCAGTACTTTGAACTGAATAAGACTTAGTCTCGCACATGACGAGGTTGAGTTAACCCTTCACAGAGCCTCACTCTAGATCCCAGCTTCAAAGGTCCCTCCCTCCCCGAGCTCCTCTTCCCATTTCGGTTTGACTTTCTCCACCGAGGATCTCTCTCTCCATCAGCTCCCCATATACATCCGAGATCTTGCCCTTCCCAACCTCGCCCTCCGACAAAATCTTATCTTGTTACGCCGGAGGTGGCAACTTCAGGAATGAAGGCAGCTCCTTCCTAGCAAAGTGCCTAATTTTGAAGGTATTTAAACCCATTCCCCTTTGGCAGCTGGTACTCCGCCTCTGACTCCCCTAACATACCCACTCTCCATGAACAGGTCCCTGAAGCATTCTATTCCCACCTGTTCCGACACCCTAAACGTGGAGTCTACCCCAGTCTATGATTACTACATATCCGCGCCAACGATGCGCCTTCCATCTTAAAATGCTGTTGGCATTGGTTCCATACCCTCAATGCTGATACCACTACAGGGCTCGTGGAGTACTTAGCCGCCGAGAACAGAAGCGCAGCCCTCAAACCCGACCCTCTGCAAGAAGCCTCCTCCATCTGTCCCCACACCGACCTCTCCTCCACTGCCTACTTCCTGACTTTTGCAACGTTCGCTGCCCAGTTATAATTCAGCAGGCTCGAAAACGCTAACCGTCTATCTCTCTTCAGGAACATCCTGCTGGGCCGAGGTACCTTACTTGCCCATATAAACTCTGAAATCATTATTTTTTTTAAAATTTAGAGTACCCAATTTATTTTTTACAATTAAGGGGCAATTTAGCGTGGCCAATCCACCTAGCGTGAACATCTTTTGGGTTGTGGGGGCGAAACCCACGCAAACACGAGGAGAATGTGCAAACTGCATACAGACAATGACCCAGAGCCGGGATCGAACCTGGGACCTCGGCGCCATGAGACTGCAGGGCTAACCCACTGCGCCACCATGCTTTCACCGCCCCTGAAATCATTATTAACCCTACTGAAAAAAGACTTGGGCACAAAGATCAGGAGGTTCTGGAAGACAAACAAACTTTGCCAACACTGTTATCTTTACCGTCTGGACCCTTCCAGCTAACGTTAACGACAAAACTTACCATCTCTTAAAATCTTCCTTTAGCCAAATGTAACTTGTGCAACTGACCCCAATCATGCGGCACTTGTATTCCCACGTATCGAAAGCTTGCCCCAACCAACCGGAACGTCAATTTGTCCAAGCTCTTTCCCTGCCCACAGCGCATTGTTTGTAAATACCTCGCTCCTCCTCATGTTGAGCTTGTATCCCGAAAAAGAACTAAACTCCCCAGTTCTCCATAATCTCGTCAAAGCTCTCCACCGGGTTTTAAATATACAGCAGGAGATCGTCTGCATACAAGGAGACACAATGCTCCACCCCCCGAGGCTCATAAGTGCCATTGCTAACGGCTTAATCGCGAAAGCGAAGAGCAACAGGGAGAGTGGACACCCTTGCCTCGTCCCCCGGTGCAACCAAGGTACTCCGAACTAAGGTTATTAGTATGGACGCTCACTTTGGGGGTCTTGCACAGCAACCTAACCTAATCCACAAAGCCCAAACCCCAACCGGCCTACAACTTCAAACAAATACGCCCCATGCAGTAGTTAGCACTGCTGCCTCACGGCGTTGAGGACCCGGGTTTGATCTTGGCCCCAGGTCACTGTCCTGTGGAGTTTGCACATTCTCCCTGTGTCTGTGTGGGTCTCTATCCACAACCCAAAGATGTGCAGGGTAGGTGGATTTGCCATCTAAATTGCCCCATAATTGGAAAAAAAATGAATCGGGTACTTTAAATTTATAGAACAAAATCAAATCAAATCCTCCCATTCAATCTGGTCAAACGCTTTCTCCGCATCCATTGACACTACTAT
>NW_027309520.1:0-29977 GCF_047496885.1 Scyliorhinus torazame | reverse complement strand
CCCACCCCCCCAAACTCACCACGCACCCCCCCAATCTCACCACCCACCCCCCCCAATCTCACCACCCACCCCACCCAATCTCACCACCCACCCCCGCCAATCTCACCACCCACTCCCCCCAATCTCACCACCCACTCCCCCCAATCTCACCACCCACTCCCCCCAATCTCACCACCCACTCCCCCAATCTCACCACCCACCCCCCCAATCTCACCACGCACCCCCCCAATCTCACCAATCTCACCACTCACCCCCCATCTCTCCACCCCGCCCCATCTCTCCACCCCGCCCCATCTCTCCACCCCGCCCCATCTCTCCACCCCGCCCCATCTCTCCACCCCGCCCCATCTCTCCACCCCGCCCCATCTCTCCACCCCGCCCCATCTCTCCACCCCGCCCCATCTCTCCACCCCGCCCCATCTCTCCACCCCGCCCATCTCTCCACCCCGCCCATCTCTCCACCCCGCCCCATCTCTCCACCCCGCCCCATCTCTCCACCCCGCCCCATCTCTCCACCCCGCCCCATCTCTCCACCCCGCCCCATCTCTCCACCCCGCCCCATCTCTCCACCCCGCCCCATCTCTCCACCCGCCCCATCTCTCCACCCCGCCCCATCTCTCCACCCCGCCCCATCTCTCCACCCCGCCCCATCTCTCCACCCCGCCCCATCTCTCCACCTCGCCCCAGCTCTCCACCCCGCCCCAGCTCTCCACCCCGCCCCAGCTCTCCACCCCGCCCCAGCTCTCCACCCCGCCCCAGCTCTCCACCCCGCCCCAGCTCTCCACCCCGCCCCATCTCTCCACCCCGCCCCATCTCTCCTCCCCGCCCCATCTCTCCTCCCCGCCCCATCTCTCCTCCCCGCCCCATCTCTCCTCCCCGCCCCATCTCTCCTCCCCGCCCCATCTCTCCTCCCCGCCCCATCTCTCCTCCTTCTCGCTCTCCTCCCCTCCCTCTCGCTCTGTTCCCCTCCCTCTCGCTCTGTTCCCCTCCCTCTCGCTCTGTTCCCCTCCCTCTCGCTCTGTTCCCCTCCCTCTCGCTCTGTTCCCCTCCCTCTCGCTCTGTTCCCCTCCCTCTCGCTCTGTTCCCCTCCCTCTCGCTCTGTTCCCCTCCCTCTCGCTCTGTTCCCCTCCCTCTCGCTCTGTTCCCCTCCCTCTCGCTCTGTTCCCCTCCCTCTCGCTCTGTTCCCCTCCCTCTCGCTCTGTTCCCCTCCCTCTCGCTCTGTTCCCCTCCCTCTCGCTCTGTTCCCTTCCCTCTCGCTCTGTTCCCTTCCCTCTCGCTCTGTTCCCCTCCCTCTCGCTCTCTTCCCCTCCCTCTCGCTCTCTTCTTCTCCACCTCGCACTCCTCCCCTCGCTCTCGCGCTTCTCCCCTCCCTCCCGCACTCGTCCCCTCCCTCGCGCTCTCTTCCCCCCCTCGCTCTCTATCCCTCCCTCTCGCTCTCTATCCCTCCCTCTTCCCCTTCCTCTCGATCTCTTCCCCTCCCCCTCGCTCTCTTCTCCCTCTCGCTCTCTTCCCCTCCCTCGCGCTCTGTTCCCCTCCCTCGCGCTCTGTTCCCCTCCCTCGCGCTCTGTTCCCCTCCCTCGCGCTCTGTTCCCCTCCCTCGCGCTCTGCTCCCCATCTCGCGCTCGGTTCCCCTCCCTCGCGCTCTGTTCCCCTCCCTCGCGCTCTCTTCCCCGCCTCGCGCTCTCTTCCCCGCCTCGCGCTCTTTTCCCCGCCTCGCGCTCTCTTCCCCGCCTCTCGCTCTCTTCCCCGCCTCTCGCTCTCTTCCCCGCCTCTCGCTCTCTTCCCCTCCCTCTCGCTCTCTTCCCCGCCTCTCGCTCTCTTCCCCGCCTCTCGCTCTCTTCCCCGCCTCTCGCTCTCTTCCCCGCCTCTCGCTCTCTTCCCCGCCTCTCGCTCTCTTCCCCGCCTCTCGCTCTCTTCCCCGCCTCTCGCTCTCTTCCCCGCCTCTCGCTCTCTTCCCCGCCTCTCGCTCTCTTCCCCGCCTCTCGCTCTCTTCCCCGCCTCTCGCTCTCGTCCCCGCCTCTCGCTCTCGTCCCCGCCTCTCGCCCTCTTCCCCGCCTCTCGCCCTCTTCCCCGCCTCTCGCCCTCTTCCCCGCCTCTCGCCCTCTTCCCCGCCTCTCGCCCTCTTCCCCGCCTCTCGCCCTCTTCCCCGCCTCTCGCCCTCTTCCCCGCCTCTCGCCCTCTTCCCCGCCTCTCGCCCTCTTCCCCGCCTCTCGCCCTCTTCCCCGCCTCTCGCCCTCTTCCCCGCCTCTCGCCCTCTTCCCCGCCTCTCGCCCTCTTCCCCGCCTCTCGCCCTCTTCCCCGCCTCTCGCCCTCTTCCCCGCCTCTCGCCCTCTTCCCCGCCTCTCGCCCTCTTCCCCGCCTCTCGCCCTCTTCCCCGCCTCTCGCCCTCTTCCCCGCCTCTCGCCCTCTTCCCCGCCTCTCGCCCTCTTCCCCGCCTCTCGCCCTCTTCCCCGCCTCTCGCCCTCTGCCCCGCCTCGCGCCCTCTGCCCCGCCTCGCGCCCTCTGCCCCGCCTCGCGCCCTCTGCCCCGCCTCGCGCCCTCTGCCCCGCCTCGCGCCCTCTGCCCCGCCTCTCGCCCTCTGCCCCGCCTCTCGCCCTCTTCCCCGCCTCTCGCCCTCTTCCCCGCCTCTCGCCCTCTTCCCCGCCTCTCGCCCTCTTCCCCGCCTCTCGCCCTCTTCCCCGCCTCTCGCCCTCTTCCCCGCCTCTCGCCCTCTTCCCCGCCTCTCGCCCTCTTCCCCGCCTCTCGCCCTCTTCCCCGCCTCTCGCCCTCTTCCCCGCCTCTCGCCCTCTTCCCCGCCTCTCGCCCTCTTCCCCGCCTCTCGCCCTCTTCCCCGCCTCTCGCCCTCTTCCCCGCCTCTCGCCCTCTTCCCCGCCTCTCGCCCTCTTCCCCGCCTCTCGCCCTCTTCCCCGCCTCTCGCCCTCTTCCCCGCCTCTCGCCCTCTTCCCCGCCTCTCGCCCTCTTCCCCGCCTCTCGCCCTCTTCCCCGCCTCTCGCCCTCTTCCCCGCCTCTCGCCCTCTTCCCCGCCTCTCGCCCTCTTCCCCGCCTCTCGCCCTCTTCCCCGCCTCTCGCCCTCTTCCCCGCCTCTCGCCCTCTTCCCCGCCTCTCGCCCTCTTCCCCGCCTCTCGCCCTCTTCCCCGCCTCTCGCCCTCTTCCCCGCCTCTCGCCCTCTTCCCCGCCTCTCGCCCTCTTCCCCGCCTCTCGCCCTCTTCCCCGCCTCTCGCCCTCTTCCCCGCCTCTCGCCCTCTTCCCCGCCTCTCGCCCTCTTCCCCGCCTCTCGCCCTCTTCCCCGCCTCTCGCCCTCTTCCCCGCCTCTCGCCCTCTTCCCCGCCTCTCGCCCTCTTCCCCGCCTCTCGCCCTCTTCCCCGCCTCTCGCCCTCTTCCCCGCCTCTCGCCCTCTTCCCCGCCTCTCGCCCTCTTCCCCGCCTCTCGCCCTCTTCCCCGCCTCTCGCCCTCTTCCCCGCCTCTCGCCCTCTTCCCCGCCTCTCGCCCTCTTCCCCGCCTCTCGCCCTCTTCCCCGCCTCTCGCCCTCTTCCCCGCCTCTCGCCCTCTTCCCCGCCTCTCGCCCTCTTCCCCGCCTCTCGCCCTCTTCCCCGCCTCTCGCCCTCTTCCCCGCCTCTCGCCCTCTTCCCCGCCTCTCGCCCTCTTCCCCGCCTCTCGCCCTCTTCCCCGCCTCTCGCCCTCTTCCCCGCCTCTCGCCCTCTTCCCCGCCTCTCGCCCTCTTCCCCGCCTCTCGCCCTCTTCCCCGCCTCTCGCCCTCTTCCCCGCCTCTCGCCCTCTTCCCCGCCTCTCGCCCTCTTCCCCGCCTCTCGCCCTCTTCCCCGCCTCTCGCCCTCTTCCCCGCCTCTCGCCCTCTTCCCCGCCTCTCGCCCTCTTCCCCGCCTCTCGCCCTCTTCCCCGCCTCTCGCCCTCTTCCCCGCCTCTCGCCCTCTTCCCCGCCTCTCGCCCTCTTCCCCGCCTCTCGTCCTCTTCCCCGCCTCTCGCCCTCTTCCCCGCCTCTCGCCCTCTTCCCCGCCTCTCGCCCTCTTCCCCGCCTCTCGCCCTCTTCCCCGCCTCTCGCCCTCTTCCCCGCCTCTCGCCCTCTTCCCCGCCTCTCGCCCTCTTCCCCGCCTCTCGCCCTCTTCCCCGCCTCTCGCCCTCTTCCCCGCCTCTCGCCCTCTTCCCCGCCTCTCGCCCTCTTCCCCGCCTCTCGCCCTCTTCCCCGCCTCTCGCCCTCTTCCCCGCCTCTCGCCCTCTTCCCCGCCTCTCGCCCTCTTCCCCGCCTCTCGCCCTCTTCCCCGCCTCTCGCCCTCTTCCCCGCCTCTCGCTCTCTTCCCCGCCTCTCGCTCTCTTCCCCGCCTCTCGCTCTCCTCCCCGCCTCTCGCTCTCCTCCCGTCTCTCTCGCTCTCCTCCCGTCCCTCTCGCACTCGCACTCCTCCCCTCCCTCTCGCACTCCTCCCCTCCCTCTCGCCCTCTTCCCCGCCTCTCGCCCTCTTCCCCGCCTCTCGCCCTCTTCCCCGCCTCTCGCTCTCTTCCCCGCCTCTCGCTCTCTTCCCCGCCTCTCGCCCTCTTCCCCGCCTCTCGCCCTCTTCCCCGCCTCTCGCCCTCTTCCCCGCCTCTCGCCCTCTTCCCCGCCTCTCGCCCTCTTCCCCGCCTCTCGCCCTCTTCCCCGCCTCTCGCCCTCTTCCCCGCCTCTCGCCCTCTTCCCCGCCTCTCGCCCTCTTCCCCGCCTCTCGCCCTCTTCCCCGCCTCTCGCCCTCTTCCCCGCCTCTCGCCCTCTTCCCCGCCTCTCGCCCTCTTCCCCGCCTCTCGCCCTCTTCCCCGCCTCTCGCCCTCTTCCCCGCCTCTCGCCCTCTTCCCCGCCTCTCGCCCTCTTCCCCGCCTCTCGCCCTCTTCCCCGCCTCTCGCCCTCTTCCCCGCCTCTCGCCCTCTTCCCCGCCTCTCGCCCTCTTCCCCGCCTCTCGCCCTCTTCCCCGCCTCTCGCCCTCTTCCCCGCCTCTCGCTCTCTTCCCCGCCTCTCGCTCTCTTCCCCGCCTCTCGCTCTCCTCCCCGCCTCTCGCTCTCCTCCCGTCTCTCTCGCTCTCCTCCCGTCCCTCTCGCACTCGCACTCCTCCCCTCCCTCTCGCACTCCTCCCCTCCCTCTCGCCCTCTTCCCCGCCTCTCGCCCTCTTCCCCGCCTCTCGCCCTCTTCCCCGCCTCTCGCTCTCTTCCCCGCCTCTCGCTCTCTTCCCCGCCTCTCGCTCTCTTCCCCGCCTCTCGCTCTCTTCCCCGCCTCTCGCTCTCCTCCCGTCCCTCTCGCACTCCTACCCTCACTCTCGCTCTCTTTCTCTCCTCGCACTCCTCCCCTCCCACTCGCACTCCTCCCCTCCCTCTCGCCCTCTTCCCCGCCTCTCGCCCTCTTCCCCGCCTCTCGCCCTCTTCCCCGCCTCTCGCCCTCTTCCCCGCCTCTCGCCCTCTTCCCCGCCTCTCGCCCTCTTCCCCGCCTCTCGCCCTCTTCCCCGCCTCTCGCCCTCTTCCCCGCCTCTCGCCCTCTTCCCCGCCTCTCGCCCTCTTCCCCGCCTCTCGCCCTCTTCCCCGCCTCTCGCCCTCTTCCCCGCCTCTCGCCCTCTTCCCCGCCTCTCGCCCTCTTCCCCGCCTCTCGCCCTCTTCCCCGCCTCTCGCCCTCTTCCCCGCCTCTCGCCCTCTTCCCCGCCTCTCGCCCTCTTCCCCGCCTCTCGCCCTCTTCCCCGCCTCTCGCCCTCTTCCCCGCCTCTCGCTCTCTTCCCCGCCTCTCGCTCTCTTCCCCGCCTCTCGCTCTCTTCCCCGCCTCTCGCTCTCTTCCCCGCCTCTCGCTCTCTTCCCCGCCTCTCGCTCTCTTCCCCGCCTCTCGCTCTCTTCCCCGCCTCTCGCTCTCTTCCCCGCCTCTCGCTCTCTTCCCCGCCTCTCGCTCTCTTCCCCGCCTCTCGCTCTCTTCCCCGCCTCTCGCTCTCTTCCCCGCCTCTCGCTCTCCTCCCGTCCCTCTCGCACTCCTCCCCTCACTCTCGCTCTCTTTCTCTCCTCGCACTCCTCCCCTCCCACTCGCACTCCTCCCCTCCCTCTCGCACTCCTCCCCTCCCTCTCGCACTCCTCCCCTCCCTCTCGCTCTCTTCCTCGCACTCCTCCCCTCCCTCTCGCATTCCTCCTCTCCCCCTCGCACTCCTCCCCTCCCCTCGCACTTCTCCCCACCCCCTAGCACCCCTCCCCTCCCTCTCTCTCTCTTTCCCTCCCTCTCGCTCTCTTCCCCTCCCTCTCGCTCTCTTCCCCTCCGTCTCGCTCTCTTCCCCTATCTCTCACTCTCTTCACCTCCCTCTCGCTCTTGTCCCATCCCTCTCACACTCCTCCCCTCCCTCTCGCTCTCTTCCTCTCCTCCTCGCACTCCTCCCCTCGCTCTCGCACTTCTCCCCTCGCTCTCGCACTTCTCCCCTCCCTCCCGTACTCGTCCCCTCCCTCGCGCTCTCTTCCCCCCCCTCGCACTCTATCCCTCCCTCTCGCCCTCTATCCCTCCCTCTCGCCCTCTATCCCTCCCTCTCGCTCTCTTCCCCTCCCCCTCGCTCTCTTCTCCCTCTCGCTCTCTTCTCCCTCTCGCTCTCTTCCCCTCCCTCTCGCTCTGTTCCCCTCCCTCTCGCTCTCTTTCCCCCCCCTCGCTCTCTTTCCCCTCCCTCTCGCTCTCTTTCCCCCCCTCGCTCTCTTTCCCCACCCTCTCACTCTCTTTCCCCCCCTCTCAATCTCTTTCCCCCCCTCTCACTCTCTATCCCTCCGTCTCGCTCTCTTCCCCGCCTCTCGCTCTCTTCCCCGCCTCTCGCTCTCTTCCCCGCCTCTCGCTCTCCTCCCCGCCTCTCGCTCTCCTCCCGTCTCTCTCGCTCTCCTCCCGTCCCTCTCGCACTCGCACTCCTCCCCTCCCTCTCGCACTCCTCCCCTCCCTCTCGCCCTCTTCCCCACCTCTCGCCCTCTTCCCCGCCTCTCGCCCTCTTCCCCGCCTCTCGCTCTCTTCCCCGCCTCTCGCTCTCTTCCCCGCCTCTCGCTCTCTTCCCTGCCTCTCGCTCTCTTCCCCGCCTCTCGCTCTCCTCCCGTCCCTCTCGCACTCCTCCCCTCACTCTCGCTCTCTTTCTCTCCTCGCACTCCTCCCCTCCCACTCGCACTCCTCCCCTCCCTCTCGCCCTCTTCCCCTCCTCTCGCCCTCTTCCCCACCTCTCGCCCTCTTCCCCGCCTCTCGCCCTCTTCCCCGCCTCTCGCCCTCTTCCCCGCCTCTCGCCCTCTTCCCCGCCTCTCGCCCTCTTCCCCGCCTCTCGCCCTCTTCCCCGCCTCTCGCCCTCTTCCCCGCCTCTCGCCCTCTTCCCCGCCTCTCGCCCTCTTCCCCGCCTCTCGCCCTCTTCCCCGCCTCTCGCCCTCTTCCCCGCCTCTCGCCCTCTTCCCCGCCTCTCGCCCTCTTCCCCGCCTCTCGCCCTCTTCCCCGCCTCTCGCCCTCTTCCCCGCCTCTCGCCCTCTTCCCCGCCTCTCGCCCTCTTCCCCGCCTCTCGCCCTCTTCCCCGCCTCTCGCCCTCTTCCCCGCCTCTCGCCCTCTTCCCCGCCTCTCGCCCTCTTCCCCGCCTCTCGCTCTCTTCCCCGCCTCTCGCTCTCTTCCCCGCCTCTCGCTCTCTTCCCCGCCTCTCGCTCTCTTCCCCGCCTCTCGCTCTCTTCCCCGCCTCTCGCTCTCTTCCCCGCCTCTCGCTCTCTTCCCCGCCTCTCGCTCTCTTCCCCGCCTCTCGCTCTCCTCCCGTCCCTCTCGCACTCCTCCCCTCACTCTCGCTCTCTTTCTCTCCTCGCACTCCTCCCCTCCCACTCGCACTCCTCCCCTCCCTCTCGCACTCCTCCCCTCCCTCTCGCACTCCTCCCCTCCCTCTCGCTCTCTTCCTCGCACTCCTCCCCTCCCTCTCGCATTCCTCCTCTCCCCCTCGCACTCCTCCCCTCCCCTCGCACTTCTCCCCACCCCCTAGCACCCCTCCCCTCCCTCTCTCTCTCTTTCCCTCCCTCTCGCTCTCTTCCCCTCCCTCTCGCTCTCTTCCCCTCCGTCTCGCTCTCTTCCCCTATCTCTCACTCTCTTCACCTCCCTCTCGCTCTTGTCCCATCCCTCTCACACTCCTCCCCTCCCTCTCGCTCTCTTCCTCTCCTCCTCGCACTCCTCCCCTCGCTCTCGCACTTCTCCCCTCGCTCTCGCACTTCTCCCCTCCCTCCCGTACTCGTCCCCTCCCTCGCGCTCTCTTCCCCCCCCTCGCACTCTATCCCTCCCTCTCGCCCTCTATCCCTCCCTCTCGCCCTCTATCCCTCCCTCTCGCTCTCTTCTCCCCCTCGCTCTCTTCTCCCTCTCGCTCTCTTCTCCCTCTCGCTCTCTTCCCCTCCCTCTCGCTCTGTTCCCCTCCCTCTCGCTCTCTTTCCCCCCCCTCGCTCTCTTTCCCCTCCCTCTCGCTCTCTTCCCCCCCTCGCTCTCTTTCCCCACCCTCTCACTTTCTTTCCCCCCCTCTCACTCTCTATCCCTCCGTCTCGCTCTCTTCCCCACCCTCTCGCTTTCTTCCCCCTCTCGCTCTCTTCCCCTCCCTCGCGCTCTCTTCCTCTCCCTCGCGCGCTCTTCCCCTCCCTCGCGCGCTCTTCCCCTCCCTCGCGCGCTCTTCCCCTCCCTCGCCCTCTCTTCTCCTCCCTCGCCCTCTCTTCTCCTCCCTCGCCCTCTCTTCCCCTCCCTCGCCCTCTCTTCCCCTCCCTCGCCCTCTCTTCCCCTCCCTCGCCCTCTCTTCCCCTCCCTCGCCCTCTCTTCCCCTCCCTCGCCCTCTCTTCCCCTCCCTCGCCCTCTCTTCCCCTCCCTCGCCCTCTCTTCCCCTCCCTCGCCCTCTCTTCCCCTCCCTCGCGCTCCCTTCCCCTCCCTCGCCCTCCCTTCCCCTCCGTCGCCCTCCCTTCCCCTCCGTCGCCCTCTCTTCCCCTCCCTCGCGCTCCCTTCCCCTCCCTCGCCCTCCCTTCCCCTCCGTCGCCCTCCCTTCCCCTCCGTCGCCCTCTCTTCCCCTCCCTCGCCCTCTCTTCCCCTCCCTCGTGCACTCCTCCCCTCCCTCTCGCTCTCTCCCCTCCCTCTCTTCCTCCCCTTCCCTCTCCCTCTCTCTCTCTCTGCCCCCCCCCCCCCCACCTTCCGTCTCTCCATCTGTCGCTTTTCCTCCGTCTCTCTCTCCCTCCGTCACCCCCCTTACATAAATGATCTGGACGAAGGTATAGGTGGTCTGATTAGCAAGTTTGCAGATGATACTAAGGTTGGTGGAGTTGCAGATAGCGAGGAGGACTGTCAGAGAATACAGCAAAATATCGATAGATTGGAGAATTGGGCAGAGAAATGGCAGATGGAGTTCAGGCAAAATCGAGGTGATGCAATTTGGAAGATCTAATTCAAGAGCGAACTATACAGTCAATGGAAGGGTCCTGGGGAAAATTGATGTACTGAGGGATCTGGGAGTTCAGGTCCATTGTACCCTGAAGGTGGCTGCGCAGGTTGATAGAGTGGTCAAGAAGGCGTACAGCATGCTTGCCTTCATCGAACGGAGTATTGAGTACAAGAGTCGGCAGGTCATGTTACAGTTGTATAGGACTTTGGTTAGGCCACATTGGAATACTGCGTGCAGTTCTGGTCGCCACATTACCAGAAGGATGTGGATGTTTTAGAGAGGGTGCAGAGGAGGTTCACCAGCATGTTGCCTGGTATGGAGGGTGCTAGCTATGAAGAAAGGTTGAGTAGATTAGGATTGTTTTAGTTGTAAAGACGGAGGTTGAGGGGGGACCTGATTGAGGTCTACAAAATTGAGAGGTATGGACAGGGTGGATAGCAACAAGCTTTTTCCAAGAGTGGGGGTGTCAATTACAAGGGGTCACGATTTCAAGGTGAGGGGGGGAAAGTTTAAGGGAGATGTGCGTGGAAAGTTTTTTACGCAGAGGGTGGTGGGTGCCTGGAACGCTTTGCCAGCGAAGGTGGTAGAGGCGGGCATTATTTAAGAAGCATCTGGACAGATATATGAACGGGCGGGGAACAGAGGGAAGTAGATCCTTGGAAAATAGGCGACAGGTTTAGATAAAGGATCTGGATCGGCGCAGGCTGGGAGGGCCGAAGGGCCTGTTCCTGTGCTGTAATTTTTTTTGTTCTTACATTCTGTCTCTGTCTCTCTCTCTCTTGCATTCTATATCTGTCTCTTCCTCTGTCTGTCTCTCTGTCTCTCTCTCTTTCTCTCTCTCTTTCCCCTTCCCCAGCCGCCTTGCATTCTATATCTATCTGTCTGTCTCTGTGTAGCGCACAATGACTTACGCGAGTCGAATAGAGATGAAGTCGATGAGGCTTTATTAAGCGTGACTTGTTCCCCGCAGTTCAGCAACAGACTGGAGCTGCGGGGAGAACTTCTGGTTCTTATACTCCGCCTTCAGGGCGGAGCTAGAGATCAACAGCCAACCAGGACCCGGGATCTGTCAGCCAATGGCATCACGGCTTCACAGTCCCACATGACCCCTAATGCATACTACCACATTCACCCCTTGTTAAAAATGAACCCAGCGGGGTGGTGCTTGGCATGGTGGTAGGGGTTTACAAGGCTGGTCCTGGGAGGAAAAACTTTTTTTGCATGTCATTACAGTGCCCTACACTTTGCCCTACACTGGGCTATGTACAGGGTTTGTGAACTATTTACAATATTCGTAAGAAGAAAAAAAACATTCTCGTTAAAGTCCACAACATTCTTGTGTTACACCGATGCCACGAGTCGAGCGGGCGGTCTGGTCTTCCTTGTCGATCGCCTCAGCCCCGGTGGTGGTGCCGGTGCTTGTTCCAGCGTTGTCGTCTCCGGGAGCTTTACGGTGTCTGCTTCTGCTTCACTCCTGGTCGGACATGGGAGGAGGACCGATCCTCCCGGGAAGGGGGCGGTCGCGGGGTGCGCCGGTGGCAGGGAGGGGGTGATTGGTGTCGGGGGGGTGTGCGTGTTGCCGGCGGGCGCCAGGTCTCGCAGGGAGACCGTGTCCTGTCGGCCGTCGGGGTACGCCACGTAAGCGTACTGCGGGTTCGCGTGGAGGAGGTGAACCCTCTCGACCAACGGGTCCGATTTGTGCGCCCGCACATGTTTCCGGAGCAAGATGGGTCCTGGGGCCGCCAGCCAGGTCGGCAGCGACGTTCCGGAGGAGGACTTCCTGGGGAAGACAAGGAGGCTCATGAGGCGTTTGATTAGTGGTAGTACACAGCAGCGACCGGATGGAGTGGAGAGCGTCCGGGAGGACCTCCTGCCACCGGGAAACTGGGAGATCCCTGGACCGTAGGGCCAGTAGGACGGTCTTCCAGACCGTGCAGTTCTCCCTCTCTACTTGCCCGTTCCCCCGGGGGTTGTAGCTGGTCGTCCTGCTCGAGGCTATACCCTTGCTGAGCAGGAACTGGCACAGCTCCGCACTCATGAAGGAGGACCCCCTGTCGCTATGGATATACGCGGGGAAGCCAAACAGTGTGAATATGGTGTTAAGGGCTTTAATAACTGTGGCCGCTGTCATGTCGGGGCAGGGGATGGCGAAAGGGAAACGAGAGTACTCGTCCACCACGTTCAGGAAGTATGTGTTGCGGTCGGTGGAGGGGAGGGGCCCTTTGAAATCCAGACCAAGGCGTTCAAAAGGATGGGAAGCCTTGATCAGGTGCGCTCTATCCGGCCTGAAAAAGTGCGGTTTGCACTCTGCGCAGATGTGGCAGTTCCTGGTGACTGTACGGACCTCCTCCACGGAGTAGGGGAGGTTGCGAGACTTTATAAAATGGTAGAGCCGAGTGACCCCCGGGTGGCAGAGGTCCTCGTGGAGGGTTTGGAGACGGTTTATTTGTGCGTTGGCACACAGGGCATCGGACGGCTCGTTCAGCTTTCCGGGACGGTACAAGATCTCGTAGTTGAAGGTGGAGAGCTCGATCCTCCACCTTAAGATCTTGTCATTTTAAATTTTGCCCCGCTGTGTATTATCGAACATGAAAGCTACCGACCGTTGGTCAGTGAGGAGAATGAATCTCCTGCCAGCCAGGTAATGCCTCCAATGTCGCACAGCTTCCACTATGGCTTGGGCTTCCTTTTCCACTGAGGAGTGGCGGATTTCTGAGGCGTGGAGGGTTCGGGAGAAAAAGGCCACGGGTCTGCCCGCTTGGTTAAGGGTGGCCGCTAGAGCTACATCGGAGGTGTCGCTCTCGACCTGGAAGGGGAGGGACTCGTCGATGGCGCGGATCGTGGCCTTTGCGATATCCGCTTTGTTGCGGCTGAAGGCCTGGCGAGCCTCTGTCGACAGGGGGAAGGTAGTGGTCTGTATTAGGGGGCGGGCCTTGTCTGCGTACTGGGGGACCCACTGGGCGTAATATGAAAAGAACCCCAGGCAGCGTTTCAGGGCTTTGGAGCAGTGGGGGAGGGGAAATTCCATGAGGGGACGCATGCGTTCGGGGTCGGGGCCTATTATCCCATTGCGCACTACATATCCCAAGATGGCTAGCCGATTAGTGCTAAACACGCACTTGTCCTCGTTGTATGTGAGGTTCAAGGCTTTAGCGGTCTGGAGGAATTTTTGGAGGTTGGCGTCGTGGTCCTGCTGATCGTGGCCGCAGATGGTTACGTCGTCGAGATACGGGAACGTGGCCTGCAACCCGTGTTGATCAACCATTCGGTCCATCTCCCGTTGGAAGACCGAGACCCCTTTTGTGATGCCAAATGGGACCCTTAGGAAGTGGTATAGTCGCCCGTCTGCCTCGAAGGCTGTGTACTTTCGGTCACTTGGGCGAATGGGGGGCTGGTGGTAGGCGGACTTGAGGTCCACGGTGGAGAAGACCTTGTATTGGGCAATCCGATTGACCATGTCGGATATGCGGGGGAGAGGGTACGCATCTAGCTGTGTGTACCTGTTGATGGTCTGGCTATAGTCTATGACCATCCTTTGCTTCTCCCCTGTCTTTACTACTACCACCTGTGCCCTCCAGGGACTATTGCTGGCCTGGATTATGCCTTCCTTCAACAACCGCTGGACTTCGGACTGAATAAATGTCCGGTCCTGGGCGCTGTACCGTCTGCTCCTAGTGGCGACGGGTTTGCAATCCGGGGTGAGGTTTGCAAACAAGGATGGGGGTTCAACTTTGAGGGTTGCGAGGCCGCAGATAGTGAGTGGGGGTATTGGGCCGCCAAATTGGAATGTTAGGCTCTGCAGGTTGCACTGGAAGTCTAATCCCAGTAATGTGGGCGCGCAGAGTTGGGGAAGGACGTAGAGCCTGTAGTTTTTAAACTCCCTCCCTTGCACCGTTAGGGTCACTATGCAGGACCCTTTGATCTGTACGGAGTGGGATCCTGCAGCTAGGGAAATCTTCTGCGTACTGGGACGGATGGTCAAGAAACAGCGTCTTACCGTGTCGGGGTGGATGAAGCTTTCTGTGCTCCCGGAGTCGATCAGGCATGGTGTCTCGTGTCCGTTGATCAGCACCGTTGTTGTCGTCGTCTGGAGCGTCCGGGGCCGTGCTTGGTCCAGCGTCACCGAGGCCAGACGTGGTCGCAGTGTCTCAGCGTCTTCTTCGAACCCCATGGAGCTGTCAATGCTGGGGTCCATTGTTGTCGTCCGAGATGGCGGCGGGGGTGAACAAAATGGCCGTCCCCATGCATCGCACATGACTGGGGGGCCACAAGATGGCGGCACCCATCCTCCCCTCGTGGTGGCCGGGACCCAAAATGGCGGCGCCTTAGGGTCGCACATGGGGCGCTGGTGGGGGTTGGGGAGCGTTTGGGATGCGCTGGACTCTTTCTTCTCCGGGGACAGCGGCGACCCCCGGGACCGGCACACAGCCGCGAAATGGCCCTTTTTGCCGCAGCTCTTGCAAATCGCTGCGCGGGCCGGGCAGCGCTGCCGGGGGTGTTTCGCCTGGCCGCAGAAATAGCAGCGGGCCCCCCCGGGATGACCTGGCGTCTGAACGGCGCAAGCCTGTGAGGGGGGGGGTTTGTCGCGACGGGGGTCCACGGAGCCCAAGGGGCTGCTGCGCGGTCGGGGCTGTACGCGCGGGCGTTTTGCGCGGCCTTATCTAGGGACGCTGCAAGGGCCCGTGCCTCAGAGTGCTAGCGACTCTTTTTCTAACAGTCTTTGGCGGATTTGGGGAGAGTTCATACCTGCCACAAACGCATCGCGAATTAACATGTCCGTGTGTTCAGCCGTGTTTACCGGCGGGCAGCTGCAGGCCCATCCCAAAATTAGCAGCGCGGCGTAGAATTCGTCTAGCGATTCTCCTGTCAGCGATTTGCTGTCTCGTTGCGAGTTGGTAGCGTGCGTAGACCTGGTTCACTGGGCGAACGTAGACGCTCTTTAGTGCTGCGAACGCGTCTGGAAATCCTCTGCGTCTTCTATGAGAGGGAAAATTTCCGGGCTTACCCTCGAATGCAGGACCTGCAGTTTCTGGTCTTCTGTGATCCGGCCGGGGGCCGTTCGGAGGTAGCCTTCGAAACAAGTCTGCCAGTGTTTAAAAATTGCTGCTGAGTTCACTGCGTGGGGGCTGATCCTCAGGCATTCCGGGACGATCCTGAGCTCCATAGTCCTTTAAGCACGCTTAATAAATTGTAGCGCACAATGACTTACGCGAGACGAATAGAGATGAAGTCGATGAGGCTTTATTAAGCGTGACTTGTTCCCCGCAGTTCAGCAACAGACTGGAGCTGCGGGGAGAACTTCTGGTTCTTATACTCCGCCTTCAGGGCGGAGCTAGAGATCAACAGCCAACCAGGACCCGGGATCTGTCAGCCAATGGCATCACGGCTTCACAGACCCACATGACCCCTAATGCATACTACCACACTCTGTTCTCTGTCCCTGTCTGTCTCTCTCTCTCTGTCTGTCTCTCTGTCTCTGTCCTTGTCTGCCTTTGACTCTCTCCCCTCCCCTCCCCCTTGTATTCTATCTCTGTCTCTCTCTCTCCCTCCCCACCCCCTTTACATTCCCTCTCCGTCTCCCTCTCCCTCACTGTCTCTCTGTGTCTCTCTCTGTGTCTCTGTCTCTCTCTGTCTCTGTCTCTCTTTCTCTCTCTCTTTCCCCTTCCCCAGCCGCCTTACATTACAGATTATCTATCTGTCTGTCGCTGTTCTCTGTCTCTGTCTGTCTCTCTCTCTCTGTCTGTCTCTCTGTCTCTGTCCTTGTCTGCCTTTGTCTCTCTCCCCTACCCACCCCCCCCCCCTTACATTCCCTCTCTGTCTCTCTCTCTCGCTCTCTATCTCTCTCTCTCTCTCCCTGTCTCTGTCCTCTGTCTGTCTCTCTGTCTGTTTCTCTCTCTGTCTCTTTGTCTGTCTCGGTCTCCCCCCCCCCCCCCCCCCACGCCCTTACATTCTATATCTATCTATGGCTCTGTCTCTCTCTCTCTCTGTCTCTCTCTCTCCTCCACCCCCCTTACATTCTATATCTTTCTCTTTCTCTCGCTCTCTGTCTCTCTGTCGCTCTCTCTCTCTGACTCGGTCTCTCTCTGTCTCTCTCTCTCGGTCTCTCTATCGCTCTCTCTCTGTCTGTCTGACTCGGTCTCTCTCTCTGACTCTGTCTCTCTCTCTCTCTCTCTGATGAACAGTTACTGCCTTGTCATCATGTAAGGTGATGTCCCCTTTAAGACCGGGCTTGGAACCCTGGGGACTCCGCCCATCTGTGAGCCATATATAAAGGGCTGCCTCATGGGCTGTGCAGCAGTCAGCACATGTCTCAGCTCTAGCATAGTTCTTAGTCTATTAAAGCCTTCTTTACCGTTTACACTCTAAGCGGCGTTATTGAGGGTACCACAATTTATTAGACTAAACTAGATCAGGATGGACGCAGGCCTAAAACCAGAGAAGCTCAACCTTGAAGCACGGACACCGGAGGCGAAGGAAAATTTTAAATACTGGCTGTGGTGCTTTGAGGCCTACCTGGACTCCGCAGAGACTCCCATCCTGGGGCCACGCAAGCTGCGTCTACTCCACGCCAGGGTGAATCACAGAATCTCCGCCACGCTCAAAAAGGCGACGACTTATGATGAGGCGGTCGAGTTACTCTGCAAGCGGTTTGTCAAACCCATCAACGAGGTATACGCCAGGCATCTGCTCTCTACCTGCCGGCAGCGCTCGGGGCAATCGCTAGACGAATTCGTCGAGAAACTCACCGCGCTTGCTAGGGACTGTGACCATCAGGATGTGACAGGGGAAGTCCATATGAACCTGCACATCAGAGACGCTTTCGTGTCCGGCATCCGCTCGACCTACATCCGGCAGCGGCTGCTCGAAAACGGGGCAAAAGACCTCCAGGACACGCTAACGCTCGCCTCCTCGCTGGAGGTGGCCCGACATAACTTGGGTACGTACCCCGCGGACTCTGCCAGCCCCCCCCCGGACTTCCTCAGACTCAGCCGTATTACAGGCCTGCGCCACGCGGCGACCCGCTCACCATGGGGGCACACCGTGCTACTTCTGCGGACAGGGCCAGCATCCACGCCCACGCTGCCCAGCCCGCTCCGCGATCTTCAGCGACTGTGGGAAGAAGGGGCATTTTGCGAGGGTCTGCCTGGCCAGACCCAGGGGCCAGAAAAACAAAGAACAGCCAGCCCGAAAATCAGGCTCTCAGGCCCGCAGGCCTCGCAATGTGGCTGCGCACCGACCCGACGCGCCCCCTTCTGACGCGTCATCAGCCTCGTGCAAATCATGGTAGCGGCCATCTTGTCGGCGCCCATCTTCTCGACCCGACACGTGCGACCAACGGTGGCGGCCATTTTACGAGTCAGACTTGGCTGAGGACTCGGACTACCCGCGAGTGGGTGCGATCACCCTCGACCAAGCTCTGCCAAAACACCTGCAGAACTCTATGATGCAGGTCCAGGTCAACGGGCGCGACACTGCATGCCTCTTCGACTCAGGGATCACGGAGAGCTTTATCCATCCTGAAACGGCAAGGCGCTGCTCCCTACGCACCCATCCCGCATCCCAAATCATAGTCCTTGCATCTGGGTCCCACTGGGTACAAATCACAGGGTACTGTATTGCGGATCTCTCGATCCAGGGTGCCAAATACACCCGTTTCAAATTTTATATCCTCCCTCACCTCTGTGCCCCCCTGCTGCTCGGACTGGATTTCCAGTGCAGCCACCGAAGCCTGACACTGAAGTTCGGCGGACCCTTGCCCCCCCTCACGGTATGCTGCCTTGCGACACTGAAAGTCGCACCCCCCTCGCTATTCGCTAACCTCACTCCCGACTGTAAGCCCGTCGCCACCAGGAGCCGGCACTACAGTGCCCAAGATATGGCTTTTATCAAGTCAGAGGTCCAGCGTTTACTGGGAGAGGGGGTCATCGAGGCTCGCAACAGCCCCTTGAGAGCACAAGTGGTGGTAGTCCGGTCCGGGGAGAAGAAACGGATGGTCGTGGATTATAGCCAGACCATGAACCGATTCACGCAGCTTGATGCGTACCCCCTTCCTCGCATCGCGGAAATGGTAAATCGGATCGCCCAATACCGAGTCTTTTCCACGGTCGACCTCAAATCCGCCTACCACCAGCTCCCCATCCAACCAAAAGACCGCCCCTATACTGCCTTCGAAGCAGCCGGCCGGCTCTTCCACTTCCTCAGGGTCCCCTTCGGTGTCACAAATGGGGTCTCCGTCTTTCAAAGGGTGATGGACCGAATGGTGGACCAGTACAGTTTGCGGGCTTACATACCCGTACTTGGACAATGTCACCATCTGCGGCCATGACCAGCAGGACCATGACGCTAACCTCAAAAAGTTCCTTCAGACCGTCCGAGCCCGTAACCTGACCTATAACGAGGAAAAATGCGTTTTCCACACCACCCGGCTGGCCATCCTCGGCTATGTCATGGAAGACGGGGTCCTAGGTCCCGACCCCGACCGCATGCGCCCCCTTAAGGAACTCCCTCTCCCCCGCAGCCTCAAGGCCCTCAAACGGTGCTTGGGGCTTTTCTCCTATTACGCCCAGTGGGTCCCCAAGTATGCGGACAAAGCCCGCCCACTCATAAAGACCACCACTTTTCCCCTCTCGGCTGAGGCTCGATTGGCCTTCAACCGCATCAAGGCCGATATTGTCAAGGCCGCTATGCACGTGGTGGACGAAACCATCCCTTTTCAGGTAGAGAGCGATGCATCAGACATCGCCCTAGCTGCTACCCTCAATCAGGAAGGCAGACCAGTAACGTTCTTCTCCCGAACCCTCACCGCCTCCGAGGTTCGACACTCTGCAGTCGAAAAGGAGGCACAAGCCATTGTGGAGGCTTTGCGGCGCTGGAGACACTACCTCGCCGGTAGGAGGTTTACCCTCGTCACCGACCAACGGTCGGTCGCCTATATGTTCGATAACACGCAACGGGGCAAAATAAAAAATGATAAAATTTTGAGGTGGAGGATCGAACTCTCCACCTACACGTACGATATCAAGTATCGTCCAGGGGAGCTCAACGAGCCCCCAGATGCCCAGTCCCGCGGCACATGCGCCAACGCGCAGGAGGACCGCCTGCAAGCCATCCACAATGACCTCTGCCACCCGGGGGTTACCCGGCTCGTCCATTTTATCAAGTCCCGCAACCTACCTTACTCAACCAAGGAGGTCAAGGCCATGGTCAGGGCCTGCCAGGTCTGTGCGGAGTGCAAACCGCACTTCTACCGTCCAGACAAGGTTCGGCTCGTGAAGGCCTCGGGTCCCTTTGAGCGACTGAGCGTGGACTTCAAGGGGCCCCTCCCGTCCACCAATCATTATGCCTATTTCCTCACCGTTACCGATGAGTTCTCCCGTTTCCCATTCGCCATTCCCTGCCCCGACATGACCTCAGCCACCATGATAAAGGCACTGCACAGCATCTTCACCCTGTTCGGTTTCCCTGCTTATATCCACAGCGACCGGGGTACATCGTCCATGAGCAATGAACTGCGTCAGTATCTGCTCAGCAAAGGCATCGCCTCGAGCTGAACAACCAGTTATAACCCGCGGGGAAACGGGCAGGTGGCGAGGGAGAACGCGACAGTGTGGAAGGCTGTCCTTCTGGCCCTGCGGTCGAGAAGTCTCCCAACTACCCGCTGGCACGAGGTCCTACCCGATGCCCTACACTCCATTAGGTCACTCCTCTGCACGGCCACGAATGACACCCCTCACAACCGATTGTTTCTCTTCCCCAGGAAGTCTACCTCCGGGGTCTCGCTTCCACCTTGGCTGATGGCTCCGTGACCTGTTCTCCTCCGGAGGCACACAAGGAGCCATAAAACGGACCCCCTGGTCGAAAAGGTCCGACTGCTCCACGCCATCCCCAGTTACGCCTACGTTGAGTACCCCGACGGCAGGCAAGATACGGTTTCCCTCTGGGATCTGGCATCCGCTCGATCCCCCACTACAGGCGCCCCATCCTGCGCCGCTCCCCTGCAGGACCCGGGCTTGGAGCGGGTGGGGCAGATGGAAGGTGACGGATAAGCCTCAGCCCTAGGATCTGTTGGTCATGGATAAGAGATGATGTGTAGTCCTGCAGGACTACAACACACCCCCTTCCGGCCCTACCCCCCCCATTGGTGAGCACCTACCGCGCGCCCCCCCTATACACACCCCGCCGCCACCGGCACCGCTACCCCCGGCCCTGCCCCGACCCGGACCAAAGCTCCGACCACTGTGCTCGCGGATGTACCCTCAACCGGGATGTCCGTGCCCGCCGCACTACCGCCCGAACTGAGGAGGTCGCTGAGGACGATCCGGCCACCGAGACGGATGGACCTATGATGGCACTTCACCCCCGCCGGTCTCTTTTTTAAACAGGGGATGAATGTGATGAACGGTTACTGCCTTGCCATCATGTAAGGTGATGTCCCCTTTAAGACCGGGCTTGGAACCCTGGGCCTCTGGCTCCGCCCATCTGTGAGCCATATATAAGGGGCTGCCTTGTGGGCTGTGCAGCAGTTAGCACATGTCTCAGCTCTAGCATAGTTCTTAGTCTATTAAACCCTTCTTTACCGTTTACACTCTAAGCGGCGTTATTGAGGGTACCACACTGTGTCTCTCTCTCTGTCTCTCTGACTCGGTCTCTCTCTGTGTCTCTCTCTGTCTCTGTCTCTCTCTCTCTCTCTCTGTCTCTCTGACTCGGTCTGTCTCTCTCTGTCTCACGATCTCTGTCTCTCTCCCCAGGAGGCCTCCAGTTTCTCGGCAGAGGTTCGGGCAAGGCCAGACCATCACCGTTACTTGATTGGCCGAGGCGGGGCGACCATTCGCAGGGTGAGGGAACGAACTGGTGCCCGGATCATCTTCCCACCGGCCGGCGATCCGGAGCCGGAGCTGATCAGCATCGTGGGGCGGCAGGAATCGGTCAAACAGGCTCAGGAGGAGCTCCTGGGTCTCATCCGGGACCTGGTGGGTCTGGAGAGAGTGGCGCGGTGGGGGGAGCGGGGCAGTGACGGAGGGTAGTTAAGGGCAGGACGGAGGGCCGGGAGCAGGGGGACGGGGGAGAGGGACTGTGGAGGGGGGTGGCATGGAGGGGGGAGGGACGGAAGGCCGGGAGCAGTGGGGGGGGGGAGGGAGGACTTGGAGCGGGTGGGGCAGATGGAAGGTGACGGATAAGCCTCAGCCCTAGGATCTGTTGGTCGTGGATAAGAGATGATGTGGAGATGCCGGTGTTGGACTGGGGTGAGCACAGTAAGAAGTCTTACAACACCAGGTTAAAGTCTAACAGGTTTGTTTCGAATCACTAGCTTTCGGAGCGCTGCTCCTTCCTCAGGTGAATGAAGAGGTGGGTTCCAGAAACATTGATATAGACAAAGTCAAAGATGCAAGACAATAGTTTGAATGCGTGTCTTTGCAGGTAATTAAATCTTTACAGGTCCAGACGGAGGAACTGGAGAGATGGGGTAACCCCAGGTTAAAGAGGTGTGAATTGTCTCAAGCCAGGACAGTTGGTAGGATTTTGCAAGCCCAGGCCAGATGGTGGGGGGGGGTGAATTTAATGCGATATGAATCCCATGTCCCGGTTGAGGCCGTACTCATGTGTGCGGAACTTGGATATAAGTTTCTGCTCGGCGATTCTGCATTGTCGTGGGTCCTGAAGGCCGCCTTGGAGAACACTTACCCGAAGATCATAGGCTGAATGCCCTTGACTGCTGAAGTGTTCCCCGACTGGAAGGGAACATTCCTGCCTGTCGATGCTCCACTTCTCCAGCTTCCACCCTAAACACATTAAAGAAGCCATCCCCTATGGACAAGCCCTCCGTATACACAGGATCTGCTCAGATGAGAAGGAGCGTAACAGACATCTACAGACGCTGAAAGATATCCTCTTGCGAACGGGATATGGTGCTCGGCTCATCGATCGACAGTTCCAACGCGCCACGGCAAAAAACTGCACCAACCTCCTCAGAAGACAAACATGGGATACAACCAACAGAGTACCCTTCGTCGTCCAGTACTTTCCCGGAGCGGAGAGACTACGACATCTTCTTCACAGCCTTCAACACGTCATCGATGAAGACGAACATCTTGCCAAGGTCATCCCCACACCCCCACTACTACTTGCCTTCAAACAACTGTGCAACCTCAAACAAACCATTGTTTGCAGCAAACTACCCAGCCTTCAGAACAGCGACCACGACACCACACAACCCTGCCATGGCAATCTCTGCAAGACGTGCCAGATCATAGACATGGGTACCACCATTAAATGTGAGAACACCACCCACCAGGTATGCGGTACAGACTTGTGAGACTCAACCAACGCTGTCTATCTCATACGCTGCAGGAAAGGATGTCCCGAAGCGTGGCACATTGGCGAGACCATGCAGACGCTGCGACAATGGATGAACGGACATCGCTCGACAATTGCCAGGCAGGAATGTTCCCTTCCAGTCGGGGAACACTTCAGCAGTCAAGGGCATTTAGCCCCTGATCTCCGGGTAAGCGTTCTCCAAGGTGGCCTTCAGGACGTGCGACAACGCAGAATCGCCGAGCAGAAACTTATAGCCAAGTTCCGCACACATGAGTGCGGCCTCAACCGGGACCTGGGATTCATGTTGCATTACATTCATCCCCCACCATCTGACCTGCAAAATCCTACCAACTGTCCTGGCTTGAGACAATTAGCACCTCTTTAACCTGTGATTATCCATCTCTCCAGTTGCTCCGCCAGGACCTGTAAAGACTAAATTACTTGCAAAGACTCACATTGAAAGTATCATCTTGCATCTTTGACTTTGTCTATATATATATATGTTTCTGGAACATATCTCTTCATTCACCTGAGGAAGGAGCAGTGCTCCGAAAGCTAGTGGTTCGAAAGAAGCCTGTTGTTGTAAGACTTCTTACTGTGGGTAAGAGAGGTAGAGCGAGTGAGGTGGTAGTGGGGGAGAGACAGAGAGGGAGACGGAGCTGTGGACCGAGCCAGAGAGATGGGAAGACCAATGACGTCGGGAAGATAGAGGGAGAGAGGAGGAGACAGTGGGGGAGCGTGACGATGTGGAGACGGGATAGGCGTAAAGAGTAGGATGGGTGAGAGGTGGAACAGGAGGGAGGGGGACACGAAAATAGGGAGGGAGGTGAGTGATGGACCCAATCTCCTCCTTCCCACAGGAGCAAGTTGTTGAAGAGCAGATAAAGATTGACCTTCGACATCACTCGCACTTTGTCAGTCACCGAGGCCAGGTAGTGAGGGAGTTAGCTGAGGAGTTTGGAGGAGTGGCAATCAGCATCCCTCGCACAGGAGTCAAGAGTGACATTGTTACCCTCAAAGGAGCGAAGGAATGTGTGGAGGGAGCAAGGGCACGGATGGAGGAGATTGTCCGCAACCTGGTGAGTCTTCACTCCCTCACCCCTCCAATGCTCTTTCGCCCCCCGACGCTTTTTCGCCCCCCCCGACGCTCTTTTTCGCCCCCCCCCCCGACGCTCTTTTTCGCCCCCCCCGACGCTCTTTTTCGCCCCCCCCCCGACGCTCTCTTTCCCCCCCGACGCTCTCTTTCCCCCCCGACGCTCTCTTTCCCCCCCGACGCTCTCTTTCCCCCCCGACGCTCTCTTTCCCCCCCGACGCTCTCTTTCCCCCCCGACGCTCTCTTTCCCCCCCGACGCTCTCTTTCCCCCCCGACGCTCTCTTTCCCCCCCGACGCTCTCTTTCCCCCCCGACGCTCTCTTTCCCCCCCGACGCTCTCTTTCCCCCCCGACGCTCTCTTTCCCCCCCGACGCTCTCTTTCCCCCCCGACGCTCTCTTTCCCCCCCGACGCTCTCTTTCCCCCCCGACGCTCTCTTTCCCCCCCGACGCTCTCTTTCCCCCCCGACGCTCTCTTTCCCCCCCGACGCTCTCTTTCCCCCCCGACGCTCTCTTTCCCCCCCGACGCTCTCTTTCCCCCCCGACGCTCTCTTTCCCCCCCGACGCTCTCTTTCCCCCCCGACGCTCTCTTTCCCCCCCGACGCTCTCTTTCCCCCCCGACGCTCTCTTTCCCCCCCGACGCTCTCTTTCCCCCCCGACGCTCTCTTTCCCCCCCGACGCTCTCTTTCCCCCCCGACGCTCTCTTTCCCCCCCGACGCTCTCTTTCCCCCCCGACGCTCTCTTTCCCCCCCGACGCTCTCTTTCCCCCCCGACGCTCTCTTTCCCCCCCGACGCTCTCTTTCCCCCCCGACGCTCTCTTTCCCCCCCGACGCTCTCTTTCCCCCCCGACGCTCTCTTTCCCCCCCGACGCTCTCTTTCCCCCCGACGCTCTCTTTCCCCCCCGACGCTCTCTTTCCCCCCCGACGCTCTCTTCCCCCCCGACGCTCTCTTTCCCCCCCGACGCTCTCTTTCCCCCCCGACGCTCTCTTTCCCCCCCGACGCTCTCTTTCCCCCCCGACGCTCTCTTTCCCCCCGACGCTCTCTTTCCCCCCCGACGCTCTCTTTCCCCCCCGACGCTCTCTTTCCCCCCCGACGCTCTCTTTCCCCCCCGACGCTCTCTTTCCCCCCGACGCTCTCTTTCCCCCCCCGACGCTCTCTTTCCCCCCGACGCTCTCTTTCCCCCCCGACGCTCTCTTTCCCCCCCGACGCTCTCTTTCCCCCCCGACGCTCTCTTTCCCCCCCGACGCTCTCTTTCCCCCCCGACGCTCTCTTTCCCCCCCGACCGCTCTCTTTCCCCCCCGACGCTCTCTTTCCCCCCCGACGCTCTCTTTCCCCCCCGACGCTCTCTTTCCCCCCCGACGCTCTCTTTCCCCCCCGACGCTCTCTTTCCCCCCCGACGCTCTCTTCCCCCCGACGCTCTCTTTCCCCCCCCGACGCTCTCTTTCCCCCCCGACGCTCTCTTTCCCCCCCGACGCTCTCTTTCCCCCCCGACGCTCTCTTTCCCCCCCGACGCTCTCTTTCCCCCCCCGACGCTCTCTTTCCCCCCCGACGCTCTCTTCCCCCCCGACGCTCTCTTTCCCCCCCGACGCTCTCTTTCCCCCCCGACGCTCTCTTTCCCCCCCGACGCTCTCTTTCCCCCCCGACGCTCTCTTTCCCCCCCGACGCTCTCTTTCCCCCCCGACGCTCTCTTTCCCCCCCGACGCTCTCTTTCCCCCCCGACGCTCTCTTTCCCCCCCGACGCTCTCTTTCCCCCCCGACGCTCTCTTTCCCCCCCGACGCTCTCTTTCCCCCCGACGCTCTCTTTCCCCCCCGACGCTCTCTTTCCCCCCCGACGCTCTCTTTCCCCCCCGACGCTCTCTTTCCCCCCGACGCTCTCTTTCCCCCCCCGACGCTCTCTTTCCCCCCCGACGCTCTCTTTCCCCCCCGACGCTCTCTTTCCCCCCCGACGCTCTCTTTCCCCCCCGACGCTCTCTTTCCCCCCCGACGCTCTCTTTCCCCCCCGACGCTCTCTTTCCCCCCCCGACGCTCTCTTTCCCCCCCGACGCTCTCTTTCCCCCCCGACGCTCTCTTTCCCCCCCGACGCTCTCTTTCCCCCCCGACGCTCTCTTTCCCCCCGACGCTCTCTTTCCCCCCCGACGCTCTCTTTCCCCCCCGACGCTCTCTTTCCCCCCCGACGCTCTCCTTTCCCCCCGACGCTCTCTTTCCCCCCCGACGCTCTCTTTCCCCCCCGACGCTCTCTTTCCCCCCCGACGCTCTCTTTCCCCCCCGACGCTCTCTTTCCCCCCCGACGCTCTCTTTCCCCCCCGACGCTCTCTTTCCCCCCCGACGCTCTCTTTCCCCCCCGACGCTCTCTTTCCCCCCGACGCTCTCTTTCCCCCCGACGCTCTCTTTCCCCCCCCGACGCTCTCTTTCCCCCCCGACGCTCTCTTTCCCCCCCGACGCTCTCTTTCCCCCCCGACGCTCTCTTTCCCCCCCGACGCTCTCTTTCCCCCCCCGACGCTCTCTTTCCCCCCCGACGCTCTCTTTCCCCCCCGACGCTCTCTTTCCCCCCCGACGCTCTCTTTCCCCCCGACGCTCTCTTTTCCCCCCCGACGCTCTCTTTCCCCCCCGACGCTCTCTTTCCCCCCCGACGCTCTCTTTCCCCCCCGACGCTCTCTTTCCCCCCCGACGCTCTCTTTCCCCCCCGACGCTCTCTTTCCCCCCCGACGCTCTCTTTCCCCCCCGACGCTCTCTTTTCCCCCCCGACGCTCTCTTTTCCCCCCCGACGCTCTCTTTTCCCCCCCGACGCTCTCTTTTCCCCCCCGACGCTCTCTTTCCCCCCCGACGCTCTCTTTCCCCCCCGACGCTCTCTTTCCCCCCCCGACGCTCTCTTTCCCCCCCGACGCTCTCTTTCCCCCCCGACGCTCTCTTTCCCCCCCGACGCTCTCTTTCCCCCCCGACGCTCTCTTTCCCCCCCGACGCTCTCTTTCCCCCCCGACGCTCTCTTTCCCCCCCGACGCTCTCTTTCCCCCCGACGCTCTCTTTCCCCCCCCGACGCTCTCTTCCCCCCCCGACGCTCTCTTTCCCCCCCGACGCTCTCTTTCCCCCCCGACGCTCTCTTTCCCCCCCCGACGCTCTCTTTCCCCCCCGACGCTCTCTTTCCCCCCCGACGCTCTCTTTCCCCCCGACGCTCTCTTTCCCCGCGACGCTCTCTTTCCCCCGCGACGCTCTCTTTCCCCCCCCGACGCTCTCTTTCCCCCCCCGACGCTCTCTTTCCCCCCCGACGCTCTCTTTCCCCACCGACGCTCTCTTTCCCCCCCCGACGCTCTCTTTCCCCCCGACGCTCTCTTTCCCCCCCGACGCTCTCTTTCCCCCCCCGACGCTCTCTTTCCCCCCCGACGCTCTCTTTCCCCCCCGACGCTCTCTTTCCCCCCCGACGCTCTCTTTCCCCCCCCGACGCTCTCTTTCCCCCCCCGACGCTCTCTTTCCCCCCCGACGCTCTCTTTCCCCCCCGACGCTCTCTTTCCCCCCCGACGCTCTCTTTCCCCCCCGACGGCTCTCTTTCCCCCCCGACGCTCTCTTTCCCCCCCGACGCTCTCTTTCCCCCCCCGACGCTCTCTTTCCCCCCCGACGCTCTCTTTCCCCCCCCGACGCTCTCTTTCCCCCCCGACGCTCTCTTTCCCCCCCGACGCTCTCTTTCCCCCCCCGACGCTCTCTTTCCCCCCCGACGCTCTCTTTCCCCCCCCGACGCTCTCTTTCCCCCCCGACGCTCTCTTTCCCCCCCGACGCTCTCTTTCCCCCCCGACGCTCTCTTTCCCCCCCGACGCTCTCTTTCCCCCCCCCGACGCTCTCTTTCCCCCCCGACGCTCTCTTTCCCCCCCGACGCTCTCTTTCCCCCCCGACGCTCTCTTTCCCCCCGACGCTCTCTTTCCCCCCCGACGCTCTCTTTTCCCCCCCGACGCTCTCTTTCCCCCCGACGCTCTCTTTCCCCCCCGACGCGCTCTTTCCCCCCCGACGCGCTCTTTCCCCCCCGACGCGCTCTTTCCCCCCCGACGCGCTCTCTCTCTCTTTCTGGCTCACTCGCGCTCTCTGTCTCTGGCTCACATGCGCTCTCTCTCGCTCTCGCTCCCTCTCGCTCTCTCTCTCTCTCTCTCTCTCTCTCTCTCTCTCTCTCTCTGGCTCACTCGCTTGCTCTCTCTCTCTGGCTCACTCGCTTGCTCTCTCTCTCTGGCTCACTCGCGCGCTCTCTCTCTCTCTCTCTGCCTCACTCGTGCTCTCTCCCTCTCTGGCTCACTCGCGCTCTCTCTGTCTCTGGCTCACTCGCTTGCTCGCTCTCTCTCTCCGGCTCACTCTCGCGCTCTCTCTCGGTCTCTCTGGCTCACTCGCATGCTCTCTCTCTCTCTCGCTCACTCGCGTGCTCTCTCTCTCTGGCTCACACACGCTCTCACTGTCCTCTGGCTCACTCGCTTGCTCTCTCTCTCTCTCTCTCTCTCTCTCTCTGGCTCACTCGCGCGCTCTCTCTCTCTCTCTCTCTCTCTGGCTCACTCGCGTGCTCTCTCTCTCTCTGGCTCACTCGCGCTCTCTCTCTCTGGTTCACTCGTGCTCTCTCTCTGTCTGGCTCACTCATGCTCTCTCCCTCTCTCTGGCTGACTCGCACTCTCTCTCTCTCTCTCTCTGGCTCACACGCGCTCTCTCTCTCTCTGGCTCACCCGCGCTCTCTCTCTCTCTCTCTGGCTCATTCACGCTCTCTCTCCGGCTCACTCATGCGCTTTCTCTATCTGGTTCACTCATGCGCTCTCTCTCTCTGTCTCACTCGCGCTCTCTCCCTCTCTCTGGCTCACTCGCGCTCTCTCCCTCTGTCTGACTCACTCGCACTCTCTCTCTCTGGCCCACTCATGCTCTCTCTCTCAGGCTCACTCACGCTCTCTCTGTCCCTGGCTCACTCGCGCTCTCTCTCTCTGGCTCACTTGCACTCCCTCTCTCTCTGGCTCACTCGCATTCCCTCTCTCTCTGGCTCACTCGCGTCCTCTCTCTCTCTCTCTCTCTCTCTGGCTCACTCACGCTCTCTCTGTCCCTGGCTCACTCGTGCTCTTTCTCTCTGGCTCATCTGCCCTCTCTCTCTCTCTGGCTCACTCGTCCTCTCTCTCTCTCTCTTTCTCTCTCGCTCTCTCTCTCTCTCTCCCTGGCTCACTCACGCGCTCTCTCTCTCTGGCTCACTCACTCGCTCTCTCTCTCTGGCTCACTCACTCTCTCTCTCTCTGGCTCACTCACTCTCTCTCTCTCTCTGTCTCTCTCTCTCTCTCTCCATCTGGCTCACTCACCCTCTCTCTCTCTCTCTCTCTCCATCTGGCTCACTCACGCTCTCTCTCTCTCTCTCTCTCTCTCTGGCTCACTCTCACTCTCTCCCTCGCTCTGTCTCACTCGCACACCCTCTCTGGCTCACCCGCGCGCTCTCTCTCTCTCTCTGGCTCACTTGTGCTCTCTCTCTCTGGCTCACTCGCTTGCTCTCTCTCTGTCTCACTCACGCTCTCTCTCGCACTCTCTCTCGCTCTCTCCCACTCTTTCTCTCTCTCTCTCTCTCTCTCTCTCTCCCTCTCCCTCTCTGGCTCACTCTCGCTCTCTCTCTCTGGCTCACTCGTGCTCTCTCCGTCTCTCTGGCTCACTTGCACTCTCTCTCTCTCTGGCTCACTCGCGCTCTCTCTCTCTGGCTCACACGCGTTCTCTCTCGCACTCTCTCTCTCACTCTTTCTCTGTCTCTCTCTCTCTCTCTCTCGCTCTCTCTCTCTGGCTCACTCTCGCTCTCTCTCTCTGGCTCACTCTCGCTCTCTCTCTCTGGCTCACTCGCACTCTCTCTCTCTCTCTCTCTCTGGCTCACTCGCGCTCCCTCTCTCTCTGGCTCACTCGCGCTCCCTCTCTCTCTGGCTCACTCGCGCTCTCTCTCTCAGGCTCACTCACGCTCTCTCTCTGTGGCTCACCCACGCGCTTTCTCTCTCTCTCGCTGGCTCACTCGCGCTCTCTCTGTATCTGGCTCACTCGCTTGCTCGCTCTCTCTCTCTCTGGCTCACTCGCGCTCTCTCTCTCTTTCTGGCTCACTCGCGCTCTCTGTCTCTGGCTCACACGCGCTCTCTCTCGCTCTCGCTCTCTCTCTCTCTCTCTCTCTCTCTCTCTCTCTTTTTTTCTCTCTCTGGCTCACTCTCGCTCTCTCTCTCTGGCTCACTCGTGCTCTCTCCCTCTCTCTGGCTCACTTGCACTCTCTTCTCTCTCTCTCTCTCTCTCTCTCTCTCTCTGGCTCACTCGCTTGCTCTCTCTGGCTCACTCGCGCTCTCTCTCTCTCTGCCTCACTCGTGGTCTCTCCCTCTCTGGCTCACTCACGCTCTCACTGTCTCTGGCTCACTCGCTTGCTCGCTCCTCTCTCTCTCTCTCTCTGGCTCACTCGCGCGCTCTCTCTCTCTCTGGCTCACTCGCACGCTCTCTCTCTCTCTCGCTCACTCGCGTGCTCTCTCTCTCTGGCTCACACACGCTCTCACTGTCTCTGGCTCACTCGCTTGCTCTCTCTCTCTCTCTCTCGCTCTCTCTCTGGCTCACTCGCGCGCTCTCTCTCTCTCTGGCTCACTCGCGCTCTCTCTCTGGTTCACTCATGTGCTCTCTCTCTGTCTGGCTCACTCATGCTCTCTCCCTCTCTCTGGCTGACTCGCACTCTCTCTCTCTCTCTCTGTGGCTCACACGCGCTCTCTCTCTCTCTGGCTCATTCACGCTCTCTCTCCCGGCTCACTCATGCGCTTTCTCTATCTGGCTCACTCATGCGCTCTCTCTCTCTGGCTCACTCGCGCTCTCTCCCTCTCTCTGGCTCACTCGCGCTCTCTCCCTCTGCCTCGCTCACACGCGCTCTCTCTCTTTCTCTCACTGGCTCACCTCGTGCTCTCTCCCTCCTTCTCTGGCTCACTTGTGCTCTCTCCCTCTCTCTCTGGCTCACTTGTGCTGTCTCCCTCTCTCTGGCTCACTCACGCTCTCTCTCTCTCTCTCTCTCTCTCTCTGGCTCACTCACGCTCTCTCTCTCTGGCTCACTCGAGCTCTCTCTGGCTCACACGCGCTCTCTCCCTCTCTCTGGCTCACACACGCTCTCTCCCTCTCTCTGGCTCACTCGCGCTCGCTCGCTCTCTCTCAGGCTCACTCGCTTGCTCTCTCTCTGTCTCACTCACACTCTC